>NW_019154153.1:7125018-7193880 GCF_002288905.1 Enhydra lutris kenyoni
CATGCACACATACCATATACACATACAACACACACATATACCATATGCACACACACCACATACACACACAATATACAGATATACCCCACATGCACATACAAACACACACACCACATATACACGTATCACATACGCACACCACACCACACATACACACATACACACCATACATACACACATCCAACATCACATGCATACCACATATACTACCCACACCAGACAAGCACACACCATATGCACATACACATCATACACACCACACATATACACTCATACCACATACATACACACCATGCATGTATACCATATACATATGTATAGCACATACATATACACAGCAACACAGAGCACATACACACACCACATATGCATAACAGACACACACCATACACATACACACTATACACACACCATACACATCATATCACACACACAGACATACACATACCACAAACCATATAACACCACACATACACACACATATACCACATATACACAACACATGCACATATCACACACACAGCACACATACAGCATACACATACTACACCATACAGACCACACACAGCACATACATTACAATATGCACACATCCCACATATACCACACATACACATACCCCACACATGCTACATACATTACCCACACCATACAAACACCCACATAACACCACACACCACCATGTGTACATATACACACATACCACATACATACGATACACACACCACACACACACATCACACATGCATGTATGTACCACATACACACCACACACACATACCTCAATCCTTTCTAATCTCCCATTTCTTTTTTTTTTTTTTAAAGATTTTATTTATTTATTTGACAGAGAGAAATCACAAGTAGGCAGAGAGGCAGGCAGAGAGAGAGGAGGAAGCAGGCTCCCTGCTGAGCAGAAAGCCCGACGCGGGGCTCAAACCCAGGACCTGGGATCATGACCTGAGCCGAAGGCAGAGGCTTAACCCACTGAGCCACCCAGGCACCCCTAATCTCCCATTTCTAAGAGCCAAATTCTCCACATCATCTGCTAAACCTATTCCTGCTAAAACAGGTAGCTGATAAAAACAGGAGGAAGGTGACTCACTGTAGGATTCCAGGCACCATGATGGGCAGACACAGACACGTGTAGGTAAGGAGCCCACCTCACTGCTTCTCACGTATGATTCCCACTTGCCCTAAGACTCTGGGAGACCATTCTGTCCCCAACCTCCCCACTCCCCACACACATGCCTCATGCTCTACCACTCCTTCTACCACCCGGAAGAGGAGGTTGAATGTTCCTGAGGAAGAAAATGGTAGTAGAGGCAAGAATTCATAGGATAGAGTAGAAAAGGTACTAAAAGATTTCCACTTCCAGCTTGCTTTTTTTTTTTTTTACCAAATAACCTGAAAATCTGCCCACTATGAAATATCTTTAAATGCCATGTTAAGTATTACAAATACTTTTTAAATGCACAGCTGACATGGGAGGAAAATAATGGATATCTCCAAGGATCAAGGATCCCCAGAGCAGGAAGTGATGTCAGCCTACAGGTTTAGTGAGTTGGGTACCTTCCGGGCTTGAGGCTGAGCTCTGCAAGAATATGAAACAAGTCTTGCGCCTGCCCCAGGCAGAGAGCTGGACAAGACCCTACGTAAGGTTGATATGTGAAGGGAAACCTTCCAAAAGGTGGACTAGGAAAAATTCCAGCCACCAACATAGAAGAAAAGGAGCTTGTTTATCTCCTTCAGTCTTGTTGATGGAAAAATGAAGCCTTTCTCTAGAATTTGTAGCCACGGGTCCACACTCGGGCAGGTTTCAGGTTCAAATGGACATTGACACGTGGTCCAGGAACTGCCAAGTTGAAAAGAGGACACAGAGGTTAGTCTTAGGTTAGTACCTGGGGCCCCTGGTAGAAATAAATAATTGAAATCTATTTAAAAAGATAAACTTTCTTCCCCTGTCCCATATGATATCCAGAGATAAAGCTCTTTCGAGGAGCAATTCAAAATCACAAATGTTAAAACATTTGAGAAAACAATCCACCATGTGCAAGAATAGTCAGTCACAACCCAAAGCAGGATTAGAGTCCCCCCAGGAACTTCAGATAATAAAATCATCAGGTAGAAATGGAAAAAATCCAAGTGTTTAAAAATATGGTAAGTGAAAGATCAGAAATTGAAAACATAGAGGAATAAGACATGATGAGAAGAGAACAGGAAGACTTGAAAAAGAACTTTAAGAAATGAGAACACATGATAAGTTCATTGAAAAATCCAAATACAAACAACAGACATTTCTGAAGAAAAAAAACTGCTGGAAGACAGAACTGAGAAAATTCTCCAAAGAGACAAGGAGATGAAAAAATGAGAGCCGGGCTAAGAAACATAATAGAATGAGACAACCCAAAGAGAAGCGCTGAGGGACAGCCCTTGTGCGCCACGCCTCAGCTTGAATGCTCCCCAGAAGCAGGCCCTGAGAATTTAAGTGTACATAATTTATCTGGGATAAACACATATTGGGAGCAGCCCCTTCATCTAACTAGTCTGTGAATGCTAGCTCCAATAAAGCAGGAAACACCAACAGGGAAGTGGGGACATGATATGGGGAAGGGAGACCCGCCAACAGGAGATATTTATTAAATGGCCGCCACATGGGCACCTGAGGTAACTCTGTGAGGAAAATGTGGAGAAAGGCTGAGTCTCATGCTTAGAATTATCCCAGTCTTGGGTCAAGAAAGCAGAGGTATTTTTATAGTTACATGGGTCATCAATTGTCATGAGCTGCTCCAGGGGGCACTAAGTCCTCCACACATCTGGCCCTCGGGCACAATGGTGCAGACACTGGCAGGCTAGAAGAAATACCTGAAGTTCTGAGGAATGTGGGAGAGGTACTGTAGCATCTCCTCTGCCTGATTAAGTTATCATTCAGAGTTCCCGGAAATTAGAGACATTTTTCAGAAAAATGACAGTGGGTTTAACATTAAGAGGCCTTTGTGGGAGAACTACTAAAGAGAGTACTTCAGGGAGAAGGAAATTAAACCCAGAAAGAAAATGCCAGAAGAAAAGGCAAACAAAGAAACTGGTAAATACGGAGGTAAATATGAGCAGGCAGTGATTGCATAAAACAGTAACAATAGCAATGATTAATTAGAGAGTTATAAAAAATAAGATAGAACCAAAATACCAGGTAGCAATAGCACCTCATATAGGGAGTGGGTGATGAGAGAAAAGTGTATTAAGGTCCTCAAATTGCTCAGGAGGAAGAAAGGGATGATAACTGTAAGCTTGGTTAAGGCTACAATGCATACCAAAATTTTAAGAGCAGCTACTAAAAATAAAACTAAATGTAAGTTTTCCAAACCAATGAGGAAAAATAGGAAATAAAACTAAGTTGACCTAGCGGGCGGTGGGGAGACATGCCAAGAGCAGAGCAAACAGCGTTAAGTTAAGATAGCACAAAACATCCAAACACGGATAATCAGCAGTAAAAAGAAAGATTGTCATATTAGATTTCTTTCAAAAGAAACAAATGGTGCACAATCCAGCAACGTTCAAGAGAAAGACCTAAAACATAAAAAACACAGATATTGCAAGGGAAAAAAGCAAAAGTCAGTGGTAACCAAGAGAAAACTGGCTATACTAGCATCAGACAAAATAGATCTAAGATCAAAATTTTACACATAAAGAGGATAAAAAGTTGGTAATAAGTTCAACACACCAGGAAGAAATAATTATGGATTCATGGGCACTTCATAATATAAGCTCCAAATGTATTTTTTTAATTACTGAATTATAAGGCAAAGTGAAAAAGCTTCAGGTAAAAGTAAACAACATTCACTTATGGAAAACATGCAATCGAAAATATCTTAGTAAAGGGCACCTGAGTGGCGCAGTCCAGTAAGCCTCCAACTCTTGGTTTCAGCTCAAGTCATGATCTCAGGGTCACGAGATCAAGCCCAGCATTGGGATCCATGCTCAGTGCGGAGTCGGCTCGAGATTCTCTCTCTCTCTCTCTCTTTCTCTGCCCCTCCCACCCGTTCTCTCTCTCTCTCTAATAACAAACTTTAAAAAAAAAAAAATCTTAGTAACCTGCTAAAAGAAGGGAATGTTCTTGACCTAAGAAAGAGAGTAAACTTCACAATTATGGTAAATTATAAGCCACTTTTCCTTTAACAACTGGCAGACAAAGATGCCAAGTATCATCTCTGCTAGTCAACGTTGGAACAGACATTCAGGCTGGTACAGTAAAAGAACACAAGGCTATACATGACTTTGAAGGGAAAAAGCAAAAATAGTTATTATTTGAAGATGTGACTCTCTGCATTGAAAAATTCCAAGAATTCAGCAGCTTGCTAAAATAAGATGAATTTTCAAAACCTATTCTGTTCCTATGTAGTTATAAAATGTAATCTTTAAAATGATTCTACCAGTAAAACAATTACTGTAAGACACTTAAGAATGAATTCCGAGTTGGGGGAGAAAGAATTCCAGGTGTGCCTGGCCAGTTGGTAGAGTATGCAATTTTTTATGCAACTCTTGATCCTAAAGTCGTGAGTTCAGGTCCCATGTTGGGTATAGAGATTACTAAAAATAAATATATAAACTTAAAAAATTGAAAGGAAACAAAAGTAAACAATGCCATAAATAAAAAGAGAGATATTGTTATTTAAAAAAAAAAAAAGAGAGAGAGAGAGAGAGGCGCCTGAGTGGCTCAGTCTGTTAGACATCCAATCCTCAGTTTCATGAACTCATGAACGCGGAATTGTGGGATCAGGCCCCTCACGGGCTCCATGCTCAGTGTGGAGTCTGTTGGAGATTGTCTCCCTCTCCCTCTGCCCCTACCCCAACTCATTCTCACATGAGTGCTCTCTCTCTCTCTCTCTCTCTCTCAAATAAATAAATAAAATCTTAAAAAAAAAAAAAAAGTAAGCTCATAGATACAGAGAATAGATTGATGGTGGCCAGGGGCAAGAGCCGGGGTGGGCAAAATGGGTGAAAGGGGTCAAAAGATACAAACTTCCAGTTATAAAATCAATCACTCAGAGGATATAATGTACAACATGGTGATATTAGTTAAGAATACTGTACTGGAAACCTAGATGTCCATCAACAGACGAATGGATAAAGAAGATGTGGTATATATACACAATGGAATACTATGCAGCCATCAAAAGAAATGAAATCTTGCCATTTGCGACGACGTGGATGGAACTAGAGGGTATCATGCTTAGCGAAATAAGTCAATCGGAGAAAGACAACTATCATATGATCTCCCTGATATGAGGGAGAGGAGATGCAACATGGGGGGTTAAGGGGGTAGGAGAAGAGTAAATGAAACAAGATGGAATTGGGAGGGAGACAAACCATAAGTGACTCTTAATCTCACAAAACAAACTGAGGGTTGATGGGGGGAGGGGCTTTGGGAGGGGGGGTGGGATTATGGACATTGGGGAGGGTATGTGCTATGGTGAGTGCTGTGAAGTGTGTAAACCTGGCGATTCACAGACCTGTACCCCTGGGGATAAAAATATATGTTTATAAAAATTAAAAAAAAAAGAATACTGTACTGGATATCTGAAAGTTGCTGAGAGGGAAGATCGTAAAAATTCTCATCATCAGAAAAAAAATTTATAACTATGGATGGTGTCAGGGTTAACTAGACTTATTGTGGTGATCATTTCGTAATATATACAAATATCAAATCATTAAACTGTGTGCCTGGAACTAATACAATTTTACATGTGAATTATATCTCAATTCTTTTGAAGTAAAACAAACAAACAAACAACAAAAAAAAAATGGAGGAACGACCCAGGGGCACTCAGTAAGTAATACAGAAAGACAATTCACAGAAAAGGAAGAAACCCATTTGGCTAGTAAACATATGAAAAACCATTCAACCCCACTTTGGATTCAGGAAAATCGAAAATAATACCGTAATTAGTTATCTACCCATCAGACTGGCAAGGATGTGGGGCTACTGGAACTCCCATTTGCTGTGGTTAGGACAAATGGTGTATCACTTTGGAGCAAAATGTGGGAATAGCTATTATATTTAAAGATGCTCTTCCCCGTGACCCAGCAATTATAGTCCTAGACATATCCCCTGCAGAAACTTTCATCCACGTGCACAAAGCAACTTGCACAGAAAGCTTCCTTGCATCAGTGAACGTGGTCACAAAAATGTGTAAACAACCTAAATATACTTCAACAGCATGAATAAATAAATTGTGGTACAGTCATTCAATGAGATGCCAAACAGCAGTTAAAAAATTATCAGGACACCTGGGTGGCTCAGTCACTTAAGCCACTGACTCTTGATCTCACCTCTGGTCTTGATCTCAGGGTCGTGAGTTCAAGCCCTGTATTGGGGGTCCACGCTGGATGTGGAGCCTACTTAAAAAAAAAAAATCACATGTACTACATATACCAACTTAGATAAATCCCCAAAATAATAGTGAGCAGGAAATAAAAGCAAGTATCTCTACAGTGTGATAGTATTTATGTAAAGTTAAAGACCGTGTAAAATAAAACCGTATACTATTGCTTACAAATATGTTTAGTTGCCATAAAGTACACATACACGTGCTTGGTGTGATAACCAGTAAATTCAGGGTAGTGGCTGCCTTTAGGGTGGAACGAGGAAGGTGAGATCCAGAGAGCAGTACACAAAGGGATACTCCTCTTTTATATGTTTTATTTATCTAATCATTTCAAAAATATGAAGCAAACACGGAAACAGGTTGAGATTGGACCGAGCTGACTGCATTATCTATGTATCTAATCTACTAGAGTATCCTCTCTGGTTTTCTGTATGCTTGAAATTTTCATTGAAAAGATAAAGCCCCCCCACCCAAAAAAAAAAGAAAAAAAGGAAGGTCTGAAGCCAGGGACCTTGGCATGTGGCTTTGCCCTTACAAGCAGCAGAATGACTAGCATTCTTGCACACCCGTTTTTGCACACATGGCCTATTGCCTTAAAACAAATTCCTAGCAGTAAAAAAAAAAAAATCACTGAGTCAAAGGCACAAAAATTGTTGACTTTTATATATTCAGCCAAGAATTATACCAATTTAAGCTTCCAAAGCATTTTGTGATTATTACAAACTGAATGACTGTGTCCCCCAAAATTCACGTGTTGAAGTCCTTCCCCCTTGATGGGATGGGATTAGGAGGTGGGCTTTTCACAAGTAATTAGGGTTAGATGAGGTCGTGTGGCTGGGGCCTGTGATAGCAGTAGTGCCCTTAGGAGAAGAGGAAGAGACACAGAGTTTTCTCTCTCTGTGTCATATGCGGACACAGGGAGAAGACAAGTCTGCAAGGGAGGAAGCAGACCCTCACCAAAATCTGAATCTGCTGGCAGCCTGATCTTGAACTTTTAGCCTCCAGAACTGTGAGAAATAAATGTCTGTTGGTAAGACCACCCAGTCTGGTATTTTGTTATAGCGAAATGCCATTAAAAAGTCAGCTGCCTGGAGCGCCTGGGTAGCTTAGTCGGTCAAGCATCTGACTCTTAACTTTAGCTCAGGTCATGATCTCAGGGTTGTAAGATCGAGCCCTGTGTTGGGCTTTGTGCTCAGCAGGGAGTCTGCTTGGGGAGTCTCTGTCTCTCCCTCTCTCCCTCTCCCTCTGTCCTTCCCTAACCCACTCTCACTTTTGCATGCTCCCTCTTTCTCTCATTCAAATGAATAAATAAATAAATAAATAGCATCTTTTTTTTTTTTTTTAATAGTCAGTAGCCTGAGCTAAGACAATTCTTTTTTATTATTTGGTAATTTAACTGGTAAAAGACTGATATAAGATTATTGTTTTGAAATGATTCCTTTAATTACAGAGAAATAGTTTCTAAAATTCTCCATTTGTGGGATGCCTGGGTGGCTCAGTGGGTTGAGCCTCTGCCTTCAGCTCAGGTCATGATCTCAGGGTCCTGGGATCGAGCCCCGCATCAGGCTCTCTGCTCAGCCGGGAGCCTGCTTCCCGCCTCTCTCTGCCTGCCTCTCTGCCTACTTGTGATCTCTCTCTCTGTGTGTCAAATAAATAAATAAATAAATAATCTTTTTTAAAAAATAAAATAAAATTCTCCATTTGTATTTCTGCCTTTGTGAAATTCTCGCTTGTGTTTTTAGCTTATTTTCCACTGAGATGTTTGTCTTCTCTTGCTGATTTATTTAAGCTCTCTGTAGATAAAGAATATTATTCTTTTTTCCTCACGTTAATATGCAAATGTTTTTCCCAGTTCTCCATGTACCTTTAATCTTTATTTATGGTGGAGATTCTTATGTACAAGAGTCTGGGGACTTGTAACACAGGCCCAAAGTAAAAGTACAAAACAGTGTTCGAAAGGATGCACAGCAAAAAGTCAAACCTCCCTCCCTGCCAGGTGGATGACAATTGTCCCACTTTGCTGTGACCTGAGGCACACTTGGGGACGTGGGATTTTCATTACTAAAACTGGGACAGTTCTCAGCAAACTGGGACAGTTGGTTACCCTACCGGCCCCCTAGTTTCCTTCCCAGAGACAATACTGGTACCAGTGTCTTGGGTAGCCAAGAAATCCTAGAAGTGTTACAGAAGTTGTAAATATTTATCTCCCAATCTGTGGTGGGACTATAATCTTAGTCCCCAAACTCCCATGTAGAAGATATGCCACATCATATTGTTTTCTTTCAATCAAATAAAATGCAACCTTCTTTACAGGCAGGGTGACCCAAGAACCCAGGGCATGCCATGAGCTCAGGAAGCAAGGTCAAGGTTCTCAGATCTTAGCCCATCCCCTTGCACTTCCTCCTTCCCAAGTCCACACAACTCCCTTAAAGACCAGCAGCCCACCAACTCCCAGACCCTGTTGGCATGACCACCGGCTGTCCAGACTGCTGCTTCAGCTCCGTCCTGATCCCCAGGAAGGTGCGGGCAAGGCAGGAGCAGCCAAAATGCAGGGACACCAGCAGGGAAAGGCAGCGGAGTAAGCTCCGAGCCCCTACCTCATCCTTTCTGTAGGGCCCTCCTTCTGGGGCCTCGTGCCCCACAGTCGGTGTGCTTAACTGCCTCCTGCCCACCCCGGCACCACTATGCACCCCAAAATGTCTGCTCCTACCCACCGGCATCACTTCCTCCTGTGCTCAGCTCACTCGGTTCCACCGTCCGAAAGAACTTCCTCTTCTCCCAGCCTGCGATCGTCCTTCCATGTCCCTCCCCTGGAGAGAAAGATCGGTCATCTGGTGGACACCTTCCAAGCGCAGACACTGCTCCGTGCTTTACTTAGCCCTCCTGTGTCCGTTTTTTGGGGGCTGCAGTGACAATTTGTCACCAACTGCATGGCTTGGAACAACAGAAATAGCTTCTTTCACAGTTCTGTCGAAAGCTGAAGTCAAGGTCTCCACAGGGCCACCTTCCTCCAGAAGCACTCAGAGAGAGAACTTCCTCATCTCTTGCAGCTTCTGGTGGTTCCAGACATTCCTTCCTTTCTAACCGCCTCACTCCAAGTTCTGCCTGTTGCACGGGCCTTCCACTCTTCTTTCTGAGGGCCTCCCCTGTGAGTCTCTTACAAGGACTCTTGTCATGGAGACTAGGGCCCACCTGAGTAATCTAGAACGATCTTATCTTGGGATCCCTAGCTTACAACTTTTCCTTTTTCCTTTTTTTTTTTTTTTTAAGATTTTTATTTTTAAGCTGTCTCTATGCCCAATGTGGGGCTCGAACCCACAACCCCTAAAGCAAGAGTCGACTGAGCCAGTCCGGTGCCCTGACCCTTTTCCTATATAAGGTCACATTCACAGGTTCCAGGAGTGAGAACGTGGACATATCTTTTGGGGAGCACCATACAACCCACCACACCTCCTAAAAACCATTCATCTTACCAAGGAGGATGCTAGGGCTCACACAAGCTCAGTAACTTGCAAAGAATTATGCTGTTTGGGGCATCTGAACCCACTTCCATCTGTGCCAAGTCCTTCTTTCTTCCATTGCACCTGTCAATCTTCCAGGAGCTAATTTACCTTTCCTCCCTCCCTCATCCCCCACTTTCCTGACTAGAAACCACTTTCTTGCCTTTGAACCACCCTGACATCTCTACTGGGACTCTTCCCGCTGTGCATTTTCTTGTTCAAGCCTTATCTCCTCCAGTCTTTGCTCTCCTAGAACAAGGACCATGCCTAACGCAACTCTGTGTCTTCTAGAGCGCTTGGCATGGAGCGTAGCATGGAGCCAGTGCCCCATAAATGTTTGTTGAACTCCCCATGGTGTTTAATTAGCATATAATATTAAAACATAGCTTGAGGGCTGGAACTGCAGACAGTTACTGAGTATCTGAGGAAGATCTTGAGCTGGTCTCCAGTTTAACACAGAAATTAAAAGGGGGGAAAAGGGCACTTGCCACTGTGGTCGGAGGAAATTACACAAGGAGAGTCACAGGATTGCTCTGCGACGGGACAGTGACATCAGACCAGGGTCATGCCCTCATCTGGCATTCTGTGGCCATAACTAGCATAATACTTGGCACTTCCTGTCTCTAAATGACCCTGGTACTTCTATTTTATCAGAGTATGACACTCTTGCCTGGAACACGAAGACTATTTTCTCTACAGGGGCAGGTAGATGAATGCCGCTGGGACTCCCTGTCTGCCACACGGAGGGTCGTGAACTGCACCGGTGGGGAGGGGAGGCTGCTGGAGGGAGAGGGACACCGGGAGCTGCTGCAGCAGGCTGCAGAGCACTCAGCATCCCCCCTCCGACCCTGACCTCTGACTCCACTGAGCATACCTAGAATTGGGCCGTTCTCTGTTACCTAAGGAAATCCCAAGTCAGAGGCCAAGCCACCAAGTTTCACGTTTGACAGTACAAGCCCAGGGATTTTAATGGTATTTTACATAATAAATGCAACTGGACTGTTAATACATTTAAAAATTGTCCAGGGAGGCTTTTCTGAGTTAATATTTCCACTGATGTGGTTGATTTCCCTGGGATTCTAGAAAGTTCTCTGTGTTTAAAAGCACATTATTTGAAAGAAAAGTTCTAGACATGAGCCAATGGCCCTGAGCCACATGAGTGTTTAAGACACATTTGTATATAGTGTGGGGGTCTAATCACAAGGGCCTGATGTTTCAACAGCCCAGAGCACATCCCTCTGCCATGACCTGTGTGACCTCTCCTTCCTCTGCTCTCATATTCCCAAGATATCTGTTGGCAATTTTTGTACTTTTTTCTAAAACGTAATGTGTTGATGTCTTATCTCCCTAATTAGACCATCAGTTCCATGACAACAGGAATGGAATTTGGAAATCAGCCTGCCCTCCCAGACTCCACCCCACCTCCAAACACAGGAGCAAAACCGACCCTCCAGGTCTAGTTCCAGTCACCCAGTCTTGCTTCCTGGCTGCCTGCCATAGGGTGTGGTGTGATATGTGGGATGCTTGGGGGATCCCTCTCCAGCGGCACTCCCGAGGGCAAAGAGCAGCCCCAGACAGAGCCTTACACCATAGGGATGATACTCTTCTCCCAGAGGTTGCTCTGTAGCAATTTCTTAAATAAAAATACAGGAGGTGTACTAAGAGCTTACAGACTGTGCTGGAGAGCCAAAGGAAAGAGCACTCACCTTCATCCAGGACGATTGCCAGCGGAGGCCAACATCTTCCCTAGCAGGAAAGGATGGAGTGTGAACTGACCTGCGTAGGGAGGGTAGAGTGATATTTTAACAACTTTAATCACTTCTTTATTATTACAAAAGTCTCCTCTGGTTCTTGTAGGAAAAAAAGGATAGACCAAAAAAACAAGAAAATAGAAATTGCCCATAATCCTTTGCAACCATGTGGATGGAACTAGAGGGTCTTATGCTAAGCAAAATAAGTCAATCAGAGAAAGACCAGTACCATATGATGTCACTCGTATGTGGAATTTAAGAAACGAAAGAGATGAACATAAGGGACGGGAAGGAAAAATAAAATAAGTATGAAATCAGAGAGGGAGACATACCATAAGAGACTCTTAACTCTAGGAAACAAACTGAGGGTTGCTGGAGGGGGAAGGAGGTGGGGGATGGGCATTAAGGAAGCCACATGATGGAATGAGCACCGGGTGTCAAATACAACTGATGAATCACTACATTCTATCTCCAAAACCAATAATACACTATATGTTAATTAAATTGAATTTAAATAAAAACTTTTTAAAAAAATTGTGCATAATTCTACTATACAGAAGCAACCATCAAGAGTTTAGCATGTTACTTTCCTTTTTAAATATATATTTTAATATTTATTTTTATTTTATTTATTTTCCATTTTATATATTATATATTAATATAAATACATTTTATCTATTTTATATAATATTTTGTATTTATATTTTAAATATTATATATATAATTTTAAAATAAAATCTTTTCATACAGATAGTCTTATCGTCTGGCTTTTTCCTTTTGAATATATCATAAATATTCAATTCATTCACATTTTAGGAAGTTTTTTTGCTTGTGTTCACTGAATAATGTTTCACTTCCCTTCCACAACTTATGTAAGCAATTCCATATTGTTGGTTATCTATTTAGGTTGGTCCTAGTTTTTATTAACAACACTGCAGTGAGTGAAGAATTTTGAAGTTGTAGCTATACACTACCCTCAGGATTATTTCCATTGTATGAAATTCCCGTGGAATTTCTGGGTCATTGGTAATCTGTATTTTAAGGTCTTTGATGATAAAGCCAAACAGGACTTTGATAGGTGAAAATGAGGGAAATGGGCATCTCGGATGCACAGAAAGAAGTAAAAACACAGAACCAGAATTGCGCTATGCATGTTAAAATAAATAAATTACTAAAAAGGCTGGTAATCAAAGCAAGTAAAGATGACTAGTAGGAGATAAAACGAGAAAAAGTGGGAACAATCTGTCGAGAACCCGAGCCAAGGTAAAGGGTTTGTGTTTATCTTGTAGACTCTGGGTGAGACACTGCAGCTGCAGTGGACATGGATTAGTAGAGGAGCCAGACAAACAGAGACTGGTCAGGTGGCCGCTGGAATCTTCTAGAAGATGCACAATGAGAGCCTAAAGGGGATCCCAGGTCTTGAGCAGATACAGCCAGCCACCTAATGGCAATATAGATATGGCCCAAAGGTGTCTTCATCCTAATCCCCAAACCCTCTGAATGTCATCTTATATGGCAAAAGGGACCTTGCAGATGTGATTAAGTTAAAGATTCTGAGATGCGGAGATGATCCCAGATTGCCCAGTGAGCCCAAGCCAATTGCAAGGGTTCTTACGGGAGGAGGCAATAGGGTCAGAGTCAGGGAAGGAGATGCGATCGCAGAAGCAGAGCTTGGAGTGGTAGGGGGCCACAGGCCAAGGAACGTGGGTAGACTCTGGAAGCCCAAAAAGGAAAGGAACAGATTCTCCCCTAGAATCTACAAAAGGAACACAGCTGTGCTGTCTCCTTGACTTTGACCCATTTCAGACTTCTGACTTCCAGAGCTGTAAGATAAAGATTTGTGTTGTTTTAAGCCACTAGGTTTGTAACAATGTGTTCCAGCAGCAAGAGGAGACTAGGGTGGAGACCACATGCTGCTCAGCCCAGCTCTCACAGAGCAGCCTTGCTCAATTAGTGTTGAGAGGACAGTAAGTGCTATGAGGCTCAAGGAAGAGGGACCCCTGAAGGATGAATTGATGCGAACAGAGAATAGCACACATGGGAAAGTGTGATGGTGGGAGGCACTTTGGGCAATGTTGCCCAGAGGCAGGGGGATGCAGGAGTCGACCCCTGCCTACCTGCAGAGTAAATTCTCCTGAGCATAACTAATACAAATACAAAAGAACCGCAAAAGAGGAAAGACGTCCTAGCAGGGCTCATATTTGCCTTTCTTTGTATATTTGGAGCATCTCTTCTCCTGTGCAAACTCTACAGGTAAGAGAACTTTCTCCAGAGTCCACTACAAATGAACAAACACACCAGATTTTTCAAGTCAGGCTCCCAGCTACCAGCATATACAGCTCGCACCTGAAGGGAAGCCATCCTCCTCCACTTCCTTTCTCCCAGGGACATCTGTAGGCAAAATAGTATGCTCACTTCCTTCCTCCACAGGCATCATCATGGTGATGATGAATCTGCGGTACAAGTTCTAAAGAATGGCACAACTTCAGACCAATCCTCTCGTGTTCTTGGTAACTATGACACCACACTGTTACTGCCATAGAGTTAGAGAGTGTCAAAGCACTACATCTGGTGGAGTTTCTGGTTCCAGCAGCACAGAATTCTTGAACCCAGATCTACTATCCCAGGCCCTGGGGTTCTCATTTGGCAGACAAAAAATTATGCCAACTCTAAATTTGTATGCATCTCATAAAGTAGCTTAAAAATATATAAGTCACTAAGTCAACTTCAAAGTCTTTCTCAATTATCTATGGGTGAAACAGATCAAACCGGTTAAGTCGGCATTTTTTTTAAACAGTTGTTAAGCACACTAATTTGCACTCTTGGACATTTATGCAGAAGAAATGGAAACTTAGGTTCACATTAAATTCTGGACATGAATATTCTAGCAGCTTTATTTATAATACTCAAAAATTGGAAACAACCTAGATGTCCTTCACTGGGTTAATAGTTAAACATATGGTGGTCCATCCATATATGAATTACTGTTCAGCAATAAAAAAGAATAAACTATTGATACATAAACAACATATAAGTGAAAAAAAAAAACCCCCAAAGTTCCCCATTTATATGACACTCTTGAAATGACAAAAATTACAGAAACAGAGAACACATTAGTGGTTGCCAAGGGTTAGGAGCAGATGGTGGGTGGGACAGGAGGGAGGTGCTTGTGGTTATAAAAGGGCAATGGGGGAACCTGGGTGGCTCAGTGGGTTAAGCCTCTGCCTTCATCTCGGGTCATGATCTCAGGGTCCTGGGATCGAGCCCCGTATCGGGCTCTTTGCTTGGCGAGGAGCCTGCTTCCCCTTCTCTCTCTGCCTGCCTCTCTGACTACTTCTGATCTCTCTCTCTCTCTCTGTAAAACAAATAAATAAAATCTTTTAAAAAAATAAAAAGGGGTGCCTGGGTGGCTCAGTGGGTTAAAGCCTCAGGTCATGATCCCAGGACCCTGGGATCGAGCCTCGTATCGGGCTCTCTGCTCGGCAAGAAGCCTACTTCCTCCTCTCTCTCTGCCTGCCTTTCTGTCTACTTGTGATTTCTGCCAAATAAATAAACAAATTCTTTAAATAAATGAATAAATAAATAAAAGGGCAATGGGAGGGATCTTTGTTGTGATGGCCTTATGTTGCCATGATGGTGGAGACAAAAACCTATGCATGATAGAACTGTACAGAACTAAATACACACACACACACACACATACACGCAAATGAGTACAAGTAAAATTAGTGAAGTCTGAATAAAATAGATAGACCGTATCCACTTCAGCTTCCTGCAAACAATATTTTACTATGGTTTTGCAAGATGTTACCCTTAAGGGAAATTACAAAGGATACAATGGATCTCTCGGTATTATTCCTTACAATTACATAGGAATCTATAATTTCCTCAAAATAAAATATTTTAACTAAAAATTAAAAAAAAACAATGAATAAGTTTGATCTATAGGCACCTGGGTGGCTCAATCAGTTAAGCATCTGACTCTTGATTTAGGCTCAAGTCATGATCTCAGGGTTGTGAGCTCAAGCCCCATCGTGGAGCCTACTTAAGAAAAAAGAAAAAAAGAGAGTGAGAAGAGAAATTCTCAAAATTCTCAAAACTGTAAATACTCAAAACCAAATAACATGAAGATACTCCGTATTAAGCAATATTCAAAGTGCGTGAAGATGTAGTGAAATGTGTTCTTTTGTGCTCTCAGCTCATAAAGTTAGTGGGAGTGTAAAAATGACAACTTGGCAACACATGATGTACAAGACTCCTATACCATACTCATACTCCTGATGCAGTTCATTCCACTTCTAGGAATTAAGTTAAGGAAACCATCTACAATGAGGGCAAAGATCTGCATCCAAGATAGTCACTGCAGCATTGTTTCTAATCGTCAAAATGAAAGCGTAAGCATCCTACGTGTCCTACTTTAGGAGATTAGCCGAGTAAATTTTGGCACACACATGGGATGAACTATCACGTAGCCAGGAAAAACAGCGTTGAAGAACAGTTATAAATGACATGGAGAAACACTTATGGAATAATCTTAAGTGAAAGCAGAGATGAAGAAGCATATTCCATACAATCTCAACTGTATAAAATATATAGAGAAGAAAACACTGTAAAGAAAGATCTTAACACGGAGTGCCTGGCTGGCTCAGTCAGTAGGGCCTGCAACTCTTGATCTTGGGGTCATGGGTTTGAGCCCCATGTTGGGTGTGGAGATTAGCTAAAGATAAAATCTTTTTAAAAAAAATATGCTAACGCATTTGCAGCTATCTCTGGGTGGGAGGAGGTTGTCCTTTCCTTTTTTAAACTTCTGTATATTTTCCAGTTTTTTCACAATGTGGTTGTAATAGCACTTAATGTCTTTAAAATGATCTTTACTTTTTTTGTGTTAAAAAAAAGGAAGCAGGGAAAATCAAATACAGAAAGTAACTTACAAAGTAAAGTTGCAAATGAGAGAAGGAGGAAGGAGAGGTCACCTGTGAATTCTGAGGAAAAGGGGTAGGCTCTCTCTTCACCCAGATTCTCACTTCCCTAGAAAAGATTTTGGAGAAAAAAAAAAATGTGGGCAGAAAAGCAAATGAAAAACAGCCTGATTTACTTTTTAATACCTCTTTACACAAACCAAATTTATCAGTGCTGCCATTTGTGATAACCCCAAACTGGAAACAACCCAAATGTGCCATCAATAGTAGAATGGGTAAATACATTGTGCTATGTTCACACAAGGGGTTATTATATAGCAATGAGAATGATCTACAACCCATACACAACAACGTGGGTGAATTTTACAACTATAATGTTGAGTGAAAGGAGCCAGATTCAATAAAGTACTTACTGGATATTCCATTTACATAGAATACAAAAATTGACAGAACTGATCTAAGCTGTTAGAAATCAGAAGAGTGGTTCCCCTTTGAGGAGGGGACGTGACTGAAAGGCAGGATGAGGGGACTTTCTGGTGTGCTGGAAATGTTTGATTTCTTAACCCAGATGCTGGTGATGACAGAGGGTGTCTAGTTTGTGAGAAAATATTGAACTGTGTACTTAGGATCTGTGTATATTCTTTATGAATACTGTACATCAATATGAGGTTTTCAAAATGAAAAAAAAATTAATGGTGCTTGGAAGCATACTTGGAATTTATCTTCTCTTAATTGGATAAAAGTTCCTGAAAAGCTCACAGGCTTCCTAGAATTTTTATTAATAATTCAAGTCTCCCAAGCAGTGTTCCAGACAGAGCAGCATCTACTAACACATCTTGTGCTCCTTGTTCCGAAACCCACTTCCTGCTCTGGCTGACTCTTCTCTGGACCCTGAGCTGTTTGCCTCTCCTGATGGACACAGAGGCATCCCCTGATTTACGATTAATAATTAGTTGCCGTAGTTTGATGTATACAATGTATATGGACATCAACACAACATCACATAGTGGAGCACAGCTTGGCTCAAAGGGAGGGGAAGTAAAAGGGGAAACACATAGCTTATTCAGAGAGGAGACACTCCTTACTAGTTTCTTTCTTTCTGAGGATCTTAACCCTGGCTCCTAAATCCAGCATCCCTGCTATCCACACTCCTGTCCCCTCTCTGTAATCACTAACATTTACTTGGTATCTGGGTTAAGCTCTGGGAATACAAAGATGAGTAAAAATATATCATTCTCTGACCTCATGGAGCTTATGGTCTATGGACAAGGACTGACAAGAATCTGAACAAATTAGAAGTGCAAATGGTGATAAGAGCTATGTTGGTAAGATAGTGGTGCCAGCGAGGCACACATGTAATAGAGTACTCCAACCTAAACTGTTGGAGGTGGGGGGTGGAGTGGTTGCCAATTGAGCTGAGCTTTATGGGGTGAGGAGGATGAAAACCAAGCAAAGCATCTCTTTGGGGGCATGGAGCCAGCATGTGCAAAGGCCCAGTGGCAAAAGAGAACTGCCTACAAAGAAACTGAAAGACAGTTTACATGGCGGGATGGAACACAGGACACAAGGGGAAACATGGTGGGGAAAGGGCTGGAGAGGTGTAAATGTGCTGGATATGATAGAGATCCCATCTGTGGTATTTTTCAGTTTTCAGAGCACTTCACAGACATGACCTCCTCAGAGCCTTGTACCACCACCATGAGTTAGGAAGAACAGGCAATGTTGTTTCCAATTTGCAGATGAGGAGGTAAATGCTCAGGGAAGTGACTTGTCACCAGCCACACAGTGAGGGAGTGGGAAAGCCCATGTTCACCCCTTGCCCTCTGATTCCTGGTCCAGTGCTCTCCACTGTACACTGTCACTGCCTTCCCCTCTGTTTAGTGCAAGCTGAGACATCCTCATGGCTCAGCCCTCAAATCCAAAAGCAAAGGCATCAAGGGTCACAGCTGGAGGGGATCTTGGGGATGGCCTTTTCTCTAGGACTCTCCCAATTGGCACTGGCTTCTGGACAGAACTGAAGGGTCCCAGAATCTCTGGCTGAGCCTTCCCTGGTTTATTGTGAAACACAGACTGGAATCCTCTCAGCTTGGACTTCACTGGTAGGAAAGAGCTTTGGGATGAGATGATTTGGCTGAACCAAGCAATTTCTGCTTTTAATTCAGTTAGTCCAGAGGTCCCCGCATCTGCTTGAGGACACAGATCATGCCTCTGCAAAGCAGGCCACACCCTCTTGTAGGAGGCTTCTACCAGCACATTCATTTGCCACAGGAACTTGCCTCCTATCTTCATGGCTGCCTGAAACAGAATCATTATTATGTGAAATAGCTTCTCCCATACTACAAAACATTTGTAGATTTAGGGGGGAAAAACGGGTATCTCTTCTTACTTCCTCTAATTCTTCTGTCTTCTTAAGCTTTCAACCTCTTTCTGTGAAACTGAATTATTCTGTTATAATTTGCATGAAAAATTTAATGCATCCTCAACTGTGGGCCTTGAAAAAGCTCCCCTCCACCCAGCAAGTGATTCACGAAGGATGGAGCCTTTTTTTTTTTTTTTTTAAAGCAAAGACACGGTGTTAAAACCTTCCTGTCGGAGGAAGAGCAAGATGGCGGAGGGAGTAGCAGACTGAGATGACATCAGGTCGCAGGAGTTCAGCTAGATAGCTACCAAACCATTCTGAACACCTACAAACTCAACAATAGATCAAAGAGAGGAAGAGCAGCAATTCTAGAAAGAGAAAAGTGACTACTTTCTGGAAGGTAGGATGTGCAGAGAAGTGAATCCGAAGCCACGGGAAGATAGACTGCGGGGGGAGGGGCCTGCTCCTGGCAAGTGAGAGAGCAGCAGAGCACAAAATCAGAATTCTAGAAGTCTGCTCCACTGAGGGACATCACTCCAGAGGCTAAGCAGGGGGTGGATCCCAGGCAGGGACAGTGTGGTCTCAGGACCTGCGGGGTCATAGAAACACCATGGTTGTCTGAGTGCAGCAGAGCTCCCAGGTATCAGAGCCGGGAAGCCAGCTACAGAGACTGAGCCAAGCAGTGGGCTCTCACTCGGGGTTACCTTAAACTGTGATCCAAGGCACAGTCAGGCCACTGCTCTTTGAGCGGGGACCCCACAAGTGGCAGATCCAGGGAGACCCACCTTCCTCCTCTGGAAGGAGTGGCGCAGGAGCGAGCGGCAGGAATCTGCTGGGTTTGGAGACTCCAAATGGGGCCATGAGCCAGAGATAGAAACGCTCAGTCCCAGGCCGGGTGAGCTCAGAGCTCAGCTGGAGACCAGGGAGACGGGAGGGATTGACTGCTTTTCTCTGAGGGTGCACTGAGGAGTGGGGCCTGAGCTCTCGGCTCCTACGGGCCAGAGATTGGGAGGCCGCCATTTTCATTCCCATCCTCCAGAGTTCTATGGAAAGCGTTCAGGGAACAAAAGCTCCAGAGAGCAAACCTGAGCAGATTGCTTAGCCTGGCCCCTGGCAAGGGCGGTGCAATTCAGTCTCAGGCAAAGACATTTGAGAATCACTACAACAGGCCTCTCCCCCAGAAGATTAGCAAGAACATCCAGCCAAGCCCAAGTTTACTGATCAATGAGAACTACAATACATCAGAGCTACGGAAATGCAGCACATAGAATTCATGGCTTTTCCCCCATAATTCTTTAGTCTTTCAAAGTTAAATATTTTTAATTTTATTTTTTCTTATTCTATTTTTTTAATTTTTCCTCTTTCCTATTTTAACATTTTTAACTATTTTATCTTATCTTTTTAAAAATATTTTTTAATTTTCATTTTTATAGTCATATTCTATCCCTTCATTGTATTTAACCTTATTTTTTGTATACATATAGGTTTTCCTATCTTTAAAATTTTGGGATACAGTTTCTTCTTTGGTCTAACAGACGAAAATATACCCTAAATCTAGTGCATGGCTTTGTTCTAGTCTCCAGCCTGATCACATTCTTTCCTCCGTTTTTTTCCTTTTCTTTTTTCAACAAACTTCTCATCTTATCAATTCTTTTTTAAGAATCATTTTAAATTTTCATCTTTACAGTCCTCTTCCATCCCTTCATCATGTTTACCCTTATTTTTGTATATATATAAGTTTTTCTTTCTTTAAATTTTTGGGAGGCAGTTTCTTCTAACAGACCAAAATACACCCAAAATCAAGTGTGTGGCTCTGTTCTACTTACCAGTCTAATGTATATATATATGTTTGTGTGTGTGTATGTATATACGTCTTTTCTTTCTTTCTTTCTTCTCCCCCTGGTTTCAGGTCTCTTCTGATTTGGTTAGTGTATATTTTTCTGGGGTCATTTCTACCCTTTTAGTATTTTGTTCTTTCATTCGCCTATTCTTATCTGGATAAAATGACAAGGCGGGGGCCCCTGGGTGGCTCAGTTGGTTAAGCGACTACCTTCGGCTCAGGTCATGATCCCGGGGTCCTGGGATCAAGCCCTGCAACAGGCTCCCTGCTCAGTTGGGGAGCCTGCTTCTCCCTCTCCCTCTGCTGCTCTGCCTGCTTTTGCTCTCTCACTTTCTCTGTCAAATAAATAAATGAAATCTTTTTAAAAAATAAAAAATAAAATGAAATAAAATGAAAAGCGGAAAAACTCACCTCAAAAAAAAGAACAAGAGGCAGTACCAAAGTACCAAGGCTAGGGACCTAATTGATATGGAGATTAGTAAGATATCAGAGCTAAAATTCAGAATGACTATTATCAAGGTGCTAGCTGGGCTTGAAAAAAGCATGGAAGATACTAGATAATCCCTTTCTGGAGAAATAAAAGAACAAAAATCTAATCAAGTTGAAATTTTAAAAGGTATTAATGAGGTGCAATCAAAAATGGAGGCTCTTACTGCTAGGATAAATGAGGCAGAAGAGAGAATTAGTGATAAAGGCTAAGTGATAGAGAATAAAGAAGCTCAGAGAAAGAAAGACAAACAACTACTGGACCACGAGTGGAGAATTCAAGAGATAAGTAATACCATGAAACAATATTAGAATAATTGGGATCCCAGAAGAAGAAAGATACAGAGGGGCAGAAGGTATATTGGAGCAAATTATAGCCAAGAACTTCCCTAATTTGGGAAATAAAATAGGCATCAAAATCCAGGAGGCACAGAGAATCCCCCTCGAAATCAATAAACATAGGTCCACACCCCGTCATCTCATAGTAAAACTTACACATCTTAGTGACCAAGAGAAAATCCTGAAAGCAGCTCGGGACAAGAAGTTTGTAACATACAATGGTAGGGCTAAATGCCCCAATCAAAAGACACAGAGTATCAAAATGGATTAAAAAAAAAAAAAAACAAGACCCATTAATATGCGATCTACAAGAAACTCATTTTAGGCCCAAAGACACCTCTAGATTTAACGTGAGGGGGTGGAAATCAATTTACCATGCTAATGGACATCAAAAGAAAGCTGGGGTGGTAATCCTTGTATCAGACAAATTAGATTTTAAGCCAAAGACTATAGTAAGAGATGAGGAAGGACACTATATCATACTCAAAGGGTCTGTCCAACAAGAAGATCTAACAACTTTAAATATCTATGCTCCTAACATGGGAGCAGCCAATTATATAAACCAATTAATAACAAAATCAAACACATCAACAATAATACAACAATTATTATTATTAGTTTAATACAAAAGTTGCATTGGTTCATATATTTAGGAGCAAGCTTTCTTACCACTAAAAAAAAAGTTTTTAAAGATCTTTGTAAAAGTTGAAAATGTTTCATAACTGACATCCTTTCATGCAAGTAATTGCTGGTTTAGTGACTTCAGGCACTGATATTTTTTCCCACTATATTAAAGTATCTAGGGAATATGTAAAGAAGCAATGAAGTTATTTCTCTAATCCTACCCCAATATAGAAACATACATATTAAGGGGCTTATATGCTAGATCATATTCTTAGTTTTAATGAAACTGGTCACCATTAGAAACAAATGCCCTCAAAGACCTATTTCTCAATGCAGGACATAAATCCCAGTGGTCAAGGCTATAGAGCAGTGACTTACTATGGTGCCAATAAAGAGGTAGTGACAAAACTTAATCACATGCAGGGCAAGGAGGGAAGATGGGAAATGCAATCTTTAGTTATATGGCCAGCTAGAAAATGATGCTCTGTTCAAGGCTTCAGTAACTACTAGAGAATCATCAGCAGACTCTTCCATGAGGAAAAGTGTCCCTACTTCAGACTATAAATCTAATATGATCTTGATGCTAAAACCAGACATGAGAAATGAAAAGTGAGAAAAGAAAGACCACTGGCCAGTTTACTCATGAACACAGAGGTAAAAGTAAATGTTAAAAAGTCCTAAGCAAAATATTAGCAACTGAATCCAACAGTATATAAAAAAAGATAATATATTATGAAAAAGTTTTATTTATTCCAGAAATTTAGGAGTGGTTTAGCATAAAAATCTATAATTATGACACACCACATTAGCAACCTAAGGGATAAAAATAATAAAAGTTCTGTAACTATGTATGGTGACAGATGTTAACTAAGCTTGTTATGATGATCATTTCACAATACATATATACATCGAATCACTTATTCTGTATACCTGAAACTACTATCATATTGTAGGTCAATTATATCTCAATATAAAATAATGAATTAGCGCGCCTGGGTAGCTCAGTTGGTTGGGTGACTGCCTTCGGCTTGGGTCATGATCCCTGAGTCCTGGGATTGAGTCCCACGTCGGGCTCCTGGCTCTGTGGGGAAACTGCTTCTCCCTCTGACCTTCTCCCCTCTCACACTCGCTCTCACTCTCTCTCTCTCAAATAAATAAATAAAATCTTTTTAAAAAAATAAATAAATAATGGATTATCTAAAATAAGCATCTCAACTGATGCAGAAAAAGCATTTGGCAAATTTACTCAGCAAACTGGAAATAGAAAAAAATACTTTAGGTATAAGTAAAGAAAATACTTTAAGAGTAACAAAACCTCTTCATTCTAATGAGAACATATAAGAAGTGTAAACTCATTCCCATGAAAATAACAAACAAGATAGAATGCCCCCATTCTTACCACTTTTGTTTAAACTACATTGGAGGAACACCTGGGTGGCTCAGTCGTTAAGCATCTGCCTTCGGCGCTGGCCATGATCCCAGGGTCCTGGGATGGCGCCCCATGTCAGACTCCCTGCTCAGGAGGGAGTCTGTTTCTTCTTCTGCCCCTTCCCCCTTTAATGCTCTTGCTCTCTCTCTCTCTCTCTCTGTCTCAAATAAATGAAAAAAAATCTTTAAAAAAAGAAGAAGAAAGAGAAAGAAAACACCATAGACAATTATACACATCTTTGCTGTGAAAAAGTTCTAAAAGATACCAAGTCCTAAACAGTGATTATCTCTAGGGCCACATTTCTCAAACTCCAGAATGTACACAAATTACCTGAGGACATTGTTAAAAGTGTTAAAATTCCTACTGTGATTCAGTAGATGGGGTGTAAAACCTAGGATTTGGCCTCTTGGACAAGGTCGCAGGCACTGACAGGTTGACTTATAAGAGTTGACTTACATTTTCGGGAATTTTGTGGCTCCTTTATTAAGTACAGTCATTATTTAAAATTAAATTACATAAGTTTATAATTAAATTGTATTTAACAGAGAGACAATAACAACTCAAAACTCTCTCCCTAATCACATTTTGGATTTTACTATTCTCTAGGCTCTCGAAGTCATATAGACAGACAATGGCGTCTGCATGGTGGATATGCTATCTGGTCTCCTCTGGGCTACTCTGCCCAATTTTGCATTCGGTGACATCACGTTGTCATTCAATGACATCACATTGGCAGCATGAAAATGTAGCCATGTGTAGCCATGGTGGAAATATGGACACCATGTTCATCAGCTACAGATCAGGGCTTTCCTTCCCGAGGATCAGATGTTTAAACGTTTACCAGCACACCATTGCTCCCAGGCATAGAGCACCAGTCTAGGGCGTGCAACTGGCATGGGGAGAAGTTTCAAGAGTAAGAGGAGGAAAAAGTACAGAACAGGAGACCGTCAACATTAAATGCAAATTTGGGCACACAAAGGTTTCTGTATCCCTGGCCTGATCATGGCATTTAAGGCTCAGGAAGGGTTTGCCAGCTTTAGGAACAGATGAATGCCATGAAGAAGGGCTTCCACTGGAAAACACAGGATGACCTACCTCGCTTCTCACAAGGCCAGGGGTGAATGAGTTGGGTGTGTGTTCTTGGAGCCCCTGGCAGGGGAAACCCACAAGTGGTCCTCCCGCTCGCTCCCGCCCCCACATTTCCTGTATGATTTGAGTTCCCGTATCTGGGAGCCAGTATTTACTTAACTCTGCCTCTGAAGTTCAGCAGTAACATTCAACAAGGAAAGGCCAAGGCTGTCCAAAGTACTGGCCAAGGAAACACCCAGCCAGGCCTGGAAGTGGACAGCAGGCGCCATGGCGCGCTCCAGCAGCCATGGTCTGGGCAAGGTGGGGCCCACATCCCCATCCCTTCAGCCTGCCCACTCACCACCATCCCTGCCTCCTGTTCCTTCCCCTGGATTTAGGGCCCCTCTCTCTAATCCCAGCCATCCCTTCTGCCCCTACCTCACCCTTCTGACCACCCTGGACAAAGTCCCTGACTACGGGAATCATCTATCCCTCCAGCTCCAGCCTGACGGTCACCAAACCAAACTCTCTAGAACCAAGGTCGGAGCATGGCCTGGCTGGCCTGGCAGACCATCTGAATGGACTCAGGCCGAGCACTCCCTCCTTGTCACCCTCCAACACCCAGGTCCAGTTACGTTCTCTGGACCCCTGGAGGAGACCACTCCGCCCCTGTGTTCTGTTTGAGCAATTCATCCCACAGTCCCACTCCCCATCCGGTGAACGTGCAGAGCCCTGACTTCGTGCTGGTGTCATCGCAGGCAATGGAGATCCCGATGCCTAGACCATCCTCTCAAAGAGCTTACACCTAGTCGGGGGAGGAAGTCAATGAACAAGGGCCCTGGACTGGCCGTTTGTTTGTAGGCTAACACTCATATGTTGAAACCCAAACCCCTAGTGTGATGGCATAACCAGGAAGATAGCCACCCCCCCCAACTCCATCTGCTGGCCCCTGAAACAAATGTAAGTTGGTAGTAAATGCTAGGAAGAACATCAATTAGGGTAAAGCAGGGGGCAAGTGATGGGGCCAGTGATATTTACAGAGGGTCATCAGGAGGTCCTCTCAGAGAAGGTGATATGGGAGAAGAGGGCTGTGTGAGGGACAAGTCTTGGAATATCCAGGAAAAAATAGCCAAGGCCAAGAGAGCTGCACACAAAATGGTGGGAGCTGAGGTGAGAGACTTGAGGGCCCAACCACATAGGGTTATATGGACTCCTGAAAGGAATGTGAGGTTTAATCTGGAAGAGATGAGGAACTACTGAAAACTTTTGAAGGGGACAGTGTCGTGACTTGATTTATGGTCTAATAGGGTACTTCTGGGTGCTCTATTGAGAAGAGACTATGGGTAAGAGGCTGAGGGTAAAAAACACGGAAATTATTTTTTTTCTTTGTTAATAGGTTTTAATTAGTTATTTATTTATTTTTAATTTTTTAAATTTTTTATAAACATATAATGTATTTTTAGCCCCAGAGGAACAGGTCTGTGAATCGCCAGGTTTACACACTTCACAGCACTCACCACAGCACACCCCCCCCCCCAATGTTCATAACTCCACCACCCTCTCCCGACCCCCTCCCCCCAGCAACCCTCAGTTTGTTCTTGAGATTAAGAGTCTCTTATGGTTTGTCTCCCTCCTGATCCCATCTTGTTTCATTTATTCTTTTCCTACCCCCCCAAGCCCCCCACTTTGCATCTCCACTGCCTCATATCAGGGAGATCATATGATAGTTGTCTTTCTCCGATTGACTTATTTCGCTAAGCATGATACCCTCTAGTTCCATCCACGTCATCGCAAATGGCAAGATTTCATTTCTTTTGATTGCTGCATAGTATTCCATTGTATATATACACCACATCTTCTTTATCCATTCATCTGTTGATGGACATCTAGGTTCTTTCCATAGTTTGGCTATTGTGGACATTGCTGCTATAAACATTCGGGTGCACGTGCCTCTTCAGATCACTATGTTCGTATCTTTAGGGTAAATACCCAGTAGTGCAATTGCTGGGTCATAGGGTAGCTCTATTTTCAACATTTTGAGGAACCTCCATGCTGTTTTCCACAGTGGTTGCACCAGCTTGCATTCCCACCAAACAGTGTAGGAGGGTTCCCCTTTCTCCACATCCTCGCCAGCATCTGTCGTTTCCTGACTTGTTAATTTAAGCCATTTTAACTGGTGTGAGGTGGTATCTCATTGTGGTTTTTGATTTCTATTTCTCTGATGTCGAGTAATGTGGAGCACTTTCTCATGAGTCTGTTGGCCATCTGGATGTCTTCTTTGCAGAAATGTCTGTTCATGTCCTCTGCCCATTTCTTGATTGGATTATTTGCTCTTGGGTGTTGAGTTTGCTGAGCTCTTTATAGATTTTGGATACTAGCCCTTTATCTGATATGTCGTTTGCAAATATCTTCTCCCATTCTGTCAGTTGTCTTTTGGTTTTGTTAACTGTTTCCTTTGCTGTGCAAAAACTTTTGATCTTGATGAAGTCCCAATAGTTCATTTTTGCCCTTGCTTCCCTTGCCTTTGGCGATGTTCCTAGGAAGAAGTTGCTGTGGCTGAGGTCGAAGAGGTTGCTGCCTGTGTTCTCCTCAAGGATTTTGATGAATTCCTTTCTCACATTGAGGTCCTTCATCCATTTTGAGTCTATTTTTGTGTGTGGTATAAGGAAATGGTCCAGTTTCATTTTTCTGCATGTGGCTGTCCAATTTTTCCAACACCATTTGTTGAAGAGGCTGTCTTTTTCCATTGGACATTCTTTCCTGCTTTGTCGAAGATTAGTTGACCATAGAGTTGAGGGTCTATTTCTGGGCTCTCTATTCTGTTCCATTGATCTATGAAAACACAGAAATTCTTAGGGAGCCTCGGGTGGTGGCTTAGACCAGGAGAATCAGAATGCCAGAATGCAGGGGTGGATTCTGGGTAGATTTTGAAAGTTGGTCCAACAAGATGTGCTGATGAATTCTTTACAGGGTGTGAGAGAGAAGGGTTGAGGCTGACCCTGGGGTTTGTGACTTAAGTGGCTGGAGTCTGCATTGTATCATGCCTTGAAGGCAGAAACTGTGTCTTGTTCATCCTCACTGTATTCTCAGGGATACAGAATGGGGACAATGTGCGGTGTGTGATAAGGGAGAGAGGAAGGGAGCCAGGAAGAGAGGGAGTCTTGAGGGAACTGGTAGATGGCAGAAGAGTATGCCATTGCTATTTGAAAGTACTGCCTACTGACAAATAATTCACAGAATGACCCAAAGATGTCTGACAGCTTGCTGCGCCGTTCTCAAGAGCATTCTTATATATATACACATACGTATGTGTATATATATATATATAGTATTTATTTGACAGAGAGAGAGAGCACAAGCAAGGGGAGCAGGAGAGGGAGAAGCAGGCTCCCCGCTAAGCAAGGAGCCCAATGCAGGGCTCAATCCCAGGACCCTAAGGTCATGAGCTGAGCCAAAGGCAGATGCTTAACGCACTGAGCCACCCCTCAAGGGTATTCTTAAATCTACCTGTCCTCCCGAATTCCCAGTCCAACACCCAGCCTTAAAAAATAGCAATGCTCTGGCAACTAGCCTGTTGAGAACTGGTTTACCATTTTGACCTCACCATTGGGTTCACCTTCACGTGGTAAAGCTAGAGATCTGGCTGCTATAACAATACAACGCTGTAAATGAGAGAAAAAGCATTTCTCCCTCATGCACTAGTCTGTACACAGGAGCCCAGAGTGCTACAGGAGCTCCGCATGGCAGGAGACCTAGCACCATCCATGTTTGCTCAGCCATCCCCAGGCTGGGGAGGAGGGAGGGAGGGCCCTAGCCATATCTCATGGTCTCAGACAGCTGGTCACCACATCCGGACTCTGGAAGGAGGAGGAAGGAAGGAGCAGGGTGGGGGAGGGGTGTAGAATAGAGAGTTCTGCCCTTTAAGAACATATCCAGAAATTGCACCAACACTTCTTTCTTTGCTTTGTTTAAATAAAGATGTATTTATTTATTTTAGAGAGAGAGTGCCAGCAGGAGGAGGGGCAGAGGGAGAGGGAGAGAGAGAATCCTCTAGCAGACTCCCCACTGAGCACAGAGCCCCATGGGGGGCTCCATCCCAGGACCTTGAGATCATGACCTGAGCTAAAACCAAGATACAGCTGCTCAGCCAACTGAGCCACCCAGGCACTCCTCCTCCACCCACTTCTGCTCATATCCCATGGGTTGGAGCTTGGCTGTGTGACCAAAGAGTCTGGGAAATTAAGACTTAATCCTGGAAGTCAAGTTTCCAACTAAAATCCAATGGCTATGGAAGAAAGGAAGGAGAATGTGTGGCAGAAGTGGCAGTTCTGATGAGCCCCATCTGACCTAAATGTCAAGATCCCCCCTCCCCTCTTCAGATAGGACACAGCTCAATTCTTTTCATTTTATAGACAGAATTTTTCAACATACGGCCCATCTTCACCTGTAAAATTGTACTCCAACTTTACAACACCCAGTGAGGTGTGTGGTTTTATCCGACTTAACCTATAAGAGAACCGGACCCAGAAAGGCAGGAGTATTTGCTCCCGGACAAGGGCTGATGGACATCTGGGATTTGAATTCAGAACTTCTCTCCAGAATCCCAGCCCTCACTTCTCACTAACAGGGCACTGAATGGTAATCATTGTGATGCGAGGGAGATGTGAGCCCTGGCACTCATAACACGCACTAGAATTTTCCAGGAAAGGCATCTGCTAAAGATTCATGTAGCTTGATAGACCCAGACAATGGTACTGTTCTTACTGAAGTAGAAAAATCCCTCCAGCTCTGCACATCCGGGTATGTGACAAGAGACAGAGGAGTAGAACTGAGTAGCCAGGACCACCCCTGCGCCCCAGAAGGATTCAGCCAACATCCCCAGTGCCAACAGTCTGCTTGTCTACAGTAGCGACTGGGAATATTGGTTGGAGGCTGTGCCACACCATTGTTGAATATTTTTAATATCACTCCTCATGAGCTCTGTTCTTGGTCCATCCCAAGGTGTCCTGTCATCTTGGAGAGCTCTCTCAGCTTCATGTCACACTTCTGTGCAAGAGAATGAGTCTCCCACCACCCCCAGTCAGTGAGGAGACAGCTCTGAAGACACTGGGACAACAGGAGAGGTGACAGCCAAGTTTCTCTCCAGGCTTTTCTGCGATAGCACCTGAGCCCACAGCATCTTCCAGCCCAGCCTGCTCCCTCCCATGCCCACAGCCTCTGCACCCCAACTTCTGCTCCCAAAGCTACAGCTTGCCAGCCCCTGGCCTGCAGACGCAGCCCACTCCTACAATGTGGGGCAAACTTGGAAGAATGGGCAAAAATCACAGGACTTGGGGTATCAGAGAAGAGAGACCTTCAGAGACCATTGATCCCAGGGCCTCAGTGGCCCCGAGTGGCAGAGCCTCGATGAGGGCACATGATGTTGCGGGGGGCGCCCCCTCAAACTCTCAGCATGTGACTTGACCTGACTCCGAGGCCGCCAGCTGGCTTTGATGCCAACTCTGCCACCTAGAGCTGGATGGTCTCAGCCGAAAGAGGCAGCCTCTCTGGGCCTCCGTGTTCTCGTCAGCAAAATGCTGATAATGAAAGCCCTAGGAGGGTCATTGTGATGACGAAATGAGTTTCCACAGCTGCTTCTTGGTATTCAGGGTTGTGCTGCTCCGTGAAGTGGCTGTACACCGAATTAGCAAAGATTAAACCACTGCCTCTGGGGACATACAGGAAGGGTTAGGCTCCCGCAAGCAGTCACACTTCCATCAGCCCGGCCGTACAAGTCTGGCTTTGGGTGTGAACACACTTGACACCTGTTGTAGATGCCTTTACGTGACCTCATGGCTGACAGCATGACGACGACTCATGTCCTGATGAAGCTTCTCCAACACACCTACCTTCCTCGTCGGGCACATGACGGCCTTCTGGAGCTTAGGAGCGCACTAGACGGCACTTCAGTGCTAAACTCGGGGGACACTTTCATTGTTCTTTATTTTATTGAAGTGTAATTGGCATACACTGCTATACTAGTTTCAGGTCATACTGTCTATTAATTCCACAGTTCCGTACATTACTCAAGGCACACGGCGAGAAGCATGGTCACTGTGTGTCATCATACAACGTCATTGCAATATTGTTGACTCGATTCTCTACACTGGACTTTTCATCTCCCATGACATTTATTTTATAAAAAGAAGTTTGTGCCTCTTAATCTCTCTTCTCTAGGTCACCTAACTCCCCACTGCCTTCCCTCTGGCAAACACCACTTTGTATTTAAGAATTTGTTTGTTCATTTGTTTTGTTTTTTAGATTCCACACAGAAGTGAAATCATGCCATATTTGTCTTTCTCTGTCTGCCTTCTCTCACTTAGCATCATCCCCTCTAGGTCCATCCATGTTGTTGCAAATGGCAAGATTTCATTCTTCTTTGTGGGTGAGCAATATTTCATTATATATACCACAACTTCTTTAGCCATTCTTCTATAGAAGGACCCTTGGGTTGTATCCATATCTTTTCTATTGTAAATAATGCTGCAATAAACATAGGGTGCATTTATCTTTTCAAATTAGTGTTTTCGGTTTCTTTGGGTAAATATTCAAGAGTAGAACTACTAGATCAAGTGGTAGTTTTATTTTAAATATTTTTAGGAATGTCCATACCGTTTTCCACAGTGGCTTTACCAATTTGCATTCCCAATGAACAGTGAGTAAGAGTTCCTTTTTTTCCCACATCCTTGCCAACACTTGTTATTTCTTATCTTTTTTATTTTAGCCATTCTGACAGGTGTGAGTTGATACCTCATTGTGGTTTTGATTTGCATTTCCCTGATGATTAGTGATGCTAAACATCTTTTCATGTGTCTGCTGGTCATCTGGATGTCTTCTTTGGAAAAATGCCCATTTAGGTCTTCTTCCCATTTTTAAACCAAATTGTTTGGGGTTTTGTGTGTGTGTGTTGATGTTGAGTGTTGTAAGTTCTTTATGTATTGTGGATTTTAACCCTGTTATTGGCTATATAATTTGCAAATATCTTCTCCCATTCAGCAGTTTGCCTTTTTATTTTCCCAGTGGATTCCTTTATTTTTTTTTAAGGTTTTATTTATCTATTTGTCAGAGAGCGAGAGAGAGAGCACAAGCAGGCAGAGTGTCAGGCAGAGGCAGAGAGAGAAGCAGGCTCCCTGCTGAGCAAGGAGCCCAATGTGGGACTCGATCCCAGGACCCTAGGATCACGACCCGAGCCGAACACAGCTGCTTAACCAACTGAGCCACCCAAGCGTCCCTTCCTGGTGGATTCTTTTGCTGTGCAAAATTTTTTATTTTGGTGTAGTCCCAGTAGTTTATTTGTGTTTATGTTTCCTTTGCCTGCAGAGACCCAGCTAGGAAAATGTTGCTAGGGCTGATGTCAAAGGGCTTTCTGCCTATGTTTTCTTTCAAGAGTTTTACGGTTTCAGGTCTCACACTTAGGTATTTAACTCTTTTTGAGTTTGTTTTTATGTACGGTGTAATGCGGTGGTCCAGTTTCATTCTTTTGCATGTTGCTGTCCAGTTTTCCCAACATTCAGGGGCATGTGAAACTGTGAACCAAAAAAAGCACAAAATCGGGAACAACACAGCACCAAAATGCCACAAAAAGGACAGTAGGAGCTGAAACAAGAAGGCAGACCGTTGCCTTGTTCGACCTCCGCTGGGAACACACGCAGCAGGCGGCTCAAATGTCTCCCCACTCCACACATGTTCTGGAATGTCTGTGAAAACATGAGTATTGATTTTGGGAGTTACACATAAAATGTGAGTAAGGAGGCGAATTTGCAAATATGGAATCCACAAATAGGGTGGGTCAACTCTGTAGAGAAAGCCCTCAGAACTATGTGTGGTGTGTAGGAAGCATTTCATAAGCAGCGTAACTTTGTACGCCTCAGTGTCTGCTGAGAGACAGAGATGGCTCCTCCCATTTCACAGATGAGGAGAGGGAGCATCTGGGAGGCTGAAGGACTGGACTCAGGCCACGTAACTGGCCAACGATGGACCCGAGTGTAGGCCCAGCCTAACTGTTTTCTATGCTGCCTAGAACCCGGGGCCCCTGCTCCTTCGACCTGGCCTCTGCACAGGCACAGGGACACTGGCTGAATATGACACACAGGCAAGGCAGCCACCCCCACCCCCAAACAGAACCCCCGTGTTTACACAAGAGCTTCCTTTCCCAAACCTTCTCAACTCTGAGACGCCTTAGGAACAAAGAGGTTGCTGGGCTTCCTGCTCCAGGCCACGGCATTCCTCCCTTCTGGCTGTGGCTCTCCCATGCCTTTTCTCCTCCTTCTGCCTCAGCACCGCCCAGCCCGTGCCAGCCACCAAGGCGGCCTGGCAGAAAGGTTTGGGGGCCAGCAGCTGATGACAGATCTTCTCAGCTGGCCTTACCTGGCCAAGAACAGAAGTCCCGGGAGAAAGGAAAGCAAGACAGAATGGTGTGGAGGTGGAGACACCTGGGCCCAGGGACCCCAACGAGGCTCTCCACAGAATAGGGAGCAGAGGGGAGGCTGGGCAGGCAGAGGGGCAAGGGTGAAGGGCATGGCTGCCCAGCAAAACAGACAATGAGAAAGGCCCCGGAGCCCACATCCCAGTGGGTCTTCAGCAAACCAGCACCCATTTGGACCAGTTAGGTAACCCCACCACACTCCTGGGCCCAGGATTCTCGGAGTGGGTTTCAGATCCCCTCTGAAACATGGAAGGGCATATCATTCTGCATTTCCGTCTACCTTGTTACCAGGAGTCAGTAAGCCATGGCCTGTAGACCAAATCCAGCTGGTGGCCTGTTCATGTACCATTCATGAGTTAAGAATGGTTTTATACTCTTCAAGAGTTGAAGAGAGAGGAAGGAGGAAGAGGACATGACGTCATATGTCACCCACAAAGCCTAAAATATTTACTTTTTGTAGGAAAATTTTGCCAGCCCCAAACCAGATTGACCCAGCCATGGGGGCCCTACACTCACCCATCACTGGCCAGTGGCCTTGGGTATGTTTTCTCACCTCTATAAAGCTCAGTTTCCCCAGCTGTACAGTGGGGGCAGTAACCCTAAGTCCCAGGGTTGTGAGAATTCAATCAGGCATCATCTGTGCTATGCCCACGCCCAGAGCCTCTGGGCTCCTGCATATAGCCGTGGCGGCGGTGCTGTGTGGCAATGTGTGATAGGAAAATGAGGGAAAGGGTCCCATCCTGATTGATGGGCCATCCTCATGTCACAGACAAGTGGACAATCTAGAGCATGGGAGAGTGACTCATCTGAGGCCAAAGAGCTAAAAGTAGGATGTCACCAGGACAGCTTTCCACAGACTCATGAATGTCCCTGTGTCTCCCCACCCACTGCCCCTTGCAGCCCTAACCCCCGCCTTTCTTTGACCTCTGCCCTGGGTCCCTCTCTCACAGGACTTTCCTCTGAGCAAGAAGCTAGTTGACTTCTTCCTCTGCCATATTAGCTGCCCAGAGCTCCAGTGATTTCATATCCCAGAGTATTTTCATTTGACAGGTAACTCCTAGACCCCCAGACAGTCACAGATATTTACTCTGATTATGTCATGTCAGCACAGTGACGGGCCTTTGGAGCTATGCTGAAAATCATGGATGGCCACTTCCAACCAAAAAGGACCCTTTTATTTTCCCATGTTCCTCCCAACATCAGGATGAAAATCTGGCCAGCCAGAGCCTTGCCTCTCCGGTCAACTATCCAAATTCAGTCTTGCGTGTTGAGCTCACAATCTGGAACAGACAGATGCAAGCTCATGACATGGCCACGGAGTTTGGTGCAGCCCTGGGGCAGCTGGTGCTTCGAGGCCTCTGAACATGGGGTTCCCCTCTCCCCAGCTCATGGTGCTTGAAGGAGTCATGGTCTCTTGGGGGTCCTGTGAGTGGGCTCCAGCCAAGCCATCTTTTGTGATTACCAGTACCTATATTTTATAAGATGAGGAAGTCCCCAAACAAGGTTAAGACACTTGTGATCTATTTTAAATATTTACACTGCAAAATTTACACTTTCATCCTGAATAATGCAACCTCGTGGTGCTAATGGACAAAATACTTTCTGAGTTATAACAAATATTTACTTCTCCTGAACTCTTAGACAAAAAGGCCCAATGGTAAGCTAGATAGCATGTACCTTTTTTTGTTGTTGTTCTGTCACTGTGTCTCCATGTCTAATTATAGCATTGCTGATTGAGAGATGAGGTCCATGAAAAGGAGACCCCAGCCACCCAAGCTCTGGCCTGCTTCTCCAGGAAATGCCCAGGTGGGTCTCCCAACACTGGGCCATGCTGAGTGGCTGCTTGGCCCTGATCCCGGATCTCAACTCTTCTCTTACATCAAGCTCACCTCAGAGGCCACCAGCTTCTCATGGCCAGGTGCAGATTTTTCTGATACAGAACACCTGCCATCAGCCTGCTCTGCCCTCCCTCCCCTCCCCCTGCTTCTAGAAGGGTCCCCAGCTTCATCTCCTCATAGCGCTCAAAGAAATAACTCTTAAGTACAGTATTGGAAAGGGAGAGTCCGTTTCCAAGAGACAAACCATACCTCAGCCGGGTGATCAAGGTCAACACCAATAGGCACAGGTCATGTTGACAATACATACTCTTGATATGTAATAAACCAACAGGGACAGGTCATGTTGACAGTATGCTTTCTTGATGCATAATGCAAATGGCACTTTACCCTTGTGCTCTTCCTCCCCAAAAGGCATAACCCTAGCCCCACCGTGAGAAAAATATCGGACAAATTCTAATTGAGGAACATTCTACAAAATTCCTGACCATACTAGTCAACATTGCCAAGGTCACCATAAACAAGGAAAGTCGGAGAAATGGTCACAGCCCAAAGGAGCCTAAGGAGATGTGACAACAGAATTGTAATAGGGCATCTTGGAGCAGAAAAGAGACATTAAGAAAAAAATAAAGAAATCTGAATGAACTGTGGGCATAACTTAATCATCATGTATGGATATTGGTTTTTGAATAGTGATGTATGTGACTTCTAATGCAGGAGGTCTGTAACAGGAGAAACTGAGCACAGGGGACACGGGAATTCTCTGTACTACCTGGTCAACAACAGTTCTAAAAATCTAAAAATATTCTAAAATAAAAAGCTTTAAAAAAAAAAGCAAAGAAAAGAAAAGGAAGACCCCTCTATGCTTCCATTGCCTTCCTAGGAACAGGAAGCGGGGCGATACCCACAGGATCTGCTTCATGGAACTGTTGACAAAATTAGTATGTAAAGCTCTTAAGCAGAGCCTAAATCAGAAAATGTTTGTTGTGAGGTTAGTATTTTGTGTAGTCGAGAGATAACATCTAGAAGGAGGGCTGCCCCAACATGGCGGGAGCTGCATGAGGCCTCCCAGCAATCCACCCCCAGCCCTTCCCAGGTCACAAGGCAAAGATGGCCATCGTGTCCTGAAGAGGATGGAGTCCAGGAGAGGAAGAGGAAGTGGGCGTCTGGGAGACCTCCCATGAGTGACCACACTCAGGAGCCTCCTTGGAATGCGGGGGGCGGGAAGTACAGGGTGTTGCTGTGCCTTCTACAAAGGCATCCTGGTCTCTGTGTTCATGACCCGGGGCACTGGTGAGCACAATGGCCGGAAGAGCTATTCATGGCCCAGCAAACAGACAGTGTCTGCCGCCTCCCCTCGTCGTCCAGGAGATCTGCTCACCAAATCCTGCTGAAGCAATCCATCAGGAACAGTGGACGCAGCAGGTCCCCCAAATAAACCACCGAGTAACCTGGGCCTCCAGCGCCCCCAGCAGCCAGGCCGCCGCAAGGCCATCTCACAGCAGCCAGACAGGGGCGGGTCTTGCCACAAGCCGGCTTCCTCTGAGCCTACCCCTCAGCATTTATGGAACACCATCTGGGAGCAAGTCCCCAAAGGGCACGGCCTTCCTGACAGGTGGCGCGGAAGTGTGCCAGTCACAATAGTGGATGTGAATTCCACGGGGTCCCCGATTCACTGTCACCCAACTTCTCAGTGCCTTGGCTTCTTCTCTGTTGCCGGAAGTAGCACCACCTATCAGGAATGTCTCAGAGCTCGGGAAAAGCACAGGGAATCGGTGAACCCCAAAGCACACAGCTTTCTTGCTCCCACAGCACCTGCCAAGCTCTCGATGTCAGGCATTTTGTACTACAGAGGACTTCACCTAGGGATACCCCCTCCCCTGCACACCCACTCTCTCTCTCAAAAAAAAGTGTCTTAATCAACACCTTTGATACCGTCTCTCCCTACCCCAGTCTACACCATCACCAGGGCTATTTTCCCCACCAAATGCTGACTGAGCCACACCCCTACCGCATCAGGCAGACTGCCAGGGAGAAAGGGAGGGAACAACCACAGGGGTCTTCTAAAGAGAGTCTAAGGGACGCCTGGGTGGCTCAGTCAGTTGAGCGTCTGCCTTTGGCTCAGGTCATGATCCCAGGATCCTGGGATCGAGTCCCACATCGGGTTCCTTGCTCGGTGAGGAGCCTGCTTCTGCCTCTACTGTTCTCCCTGCTTGTGCTCTCTTTCTCTCTCTCTCTGACAAATAAATAAAACCTTAAAAAAAAAAGATCTAAAGAGAGCTTAATGCAGGGTTAAGTGAACCAACCAGGGGTGGAGATGGCCCTGGGAACTAGCCCCGTGGGAAGCCTCCACCTTCCTAAGCCTGAGGGTCAGAGAAAGAAGCCAAGTTACCAGAGCCAAGGAAAACCAGAGCTGTGGCCGCAGAGGGACGCTGCCACTGCCTGGAATGTGACAAGGCAACAGGGAGATAAACACCCCAACCCATCTCTCCTCCCACCTTCCAGCAGGGGGTCAGGGAAGGTAGGTGAAGCAGCTATGGAGAGGGTGAGTAGAGGGTAGAGAGTGGGTGAGCTAGCAAGAAGTGGGGCAAAGAGAAAATAACCAGCACACACATTCTAAGGAGCAAGTCCAAGTTCATGAGATGGACACAGTCTGGTCACACTCTCTCCCTACAACAGGGGTTCCCACGAGTGCTGCCCACCACCCGCACGCCCAAGCCCCCTACCCCAGACTTGCAAGGCCCTCTCCTGACTTCCCGCCTTATCAGGTGCTATTCCCTCGGCTTACATTACGCCTTCTCCATGCCCCAAGCTCTCCCTTTCTTTACACGTCAAAGTCCCATTCATCCTTCAAGGCCTTTCTCCAATGGCACCTCCTTCGTGCAGCCTTGACCAAGTCCCACACTCAGAGCATCTCCTGCACTCCCACAGCCTCCTCCAAAGACTCCATCAGAGCTCCTATGCCCTTGTTCCGGGGCAGTTTGCTGGTCTACCTTGCTGTTCAGGCCATGAGCTCCTTGAGACCGGGGATTGAGTCTCTTCCTCTCTCCATACTTGGCCTAAACACAGTATCAGGCACATTGTCAGTCCATAAATACTCATTGCATCTATGAATTGAAGATGAGGAGAGGACTTTCGTTTCCTTCCAATTCTCACCCCCACCCCTATTTTTTTGCTCCCACAGCAGAGAAGCAGAGTGGGGCAGGAATGAGAAAGAGAAAGAGCAATGTGTACTGCAGTATCCACCACCCCCCCTTTTCACTCCCAATCCAGCCCCAGGCTCTGCCTGACCTAATACAGGAAACCTTTCTCCTTGGCCTTTCTATTACTGAACACGTCCAGGTTTAAGTCGAGTGGACCTAAAGAAACAGCTTTGTCCCCCAGGCCACTGCCCTGCCCCCAGCACTTTCTGTGGTAGCATCCACCCCACCCACAAGAGGTCCTAACCATCTGGCGTGGTCACAAGGGGCACTCTACTGCCCCTGCTTATTATAAGCACTTTTTGTCATAGCGTGTCTGATGGGGCTGGGGCGGCAGGGTGGTGGGGAGACAAGACTCATTCCTTCCCCTTCTACAGAACTCACTCATTTACAATTTGTACCGAGTGCTCCAAAGGACCAGGCACAGAGGACACAGCCCTGAATGAGCACAAAAGGCCCCTGCCTCCCGGACCTACAGGCTCGTGGGGGAGAAGACGCTGAACAAGTAACTGTTCACATATTGTGCGGGGACTGTAGAGAAGGGGGAGGAGGCCACGGAGGGAAGGAGCAACCAAGAGAACAGATGGAATGAAAGAAAGCCAAAAGCAGAAGGATCCTCACAAACCAGCTCCTTTTCTCTCTTCTGCTTAAAACTCCAGAACTCAAGGGACCGGGAGAGAAAGAATTACCAGGCAGGAGGGGGATTGTATCCATTTCCTGGGGCTGCTGGAGCCCGGGGGGGGGGGGGGGGCGCCGAACAACGGAACCTATTGTGTCACGGTCCCAGGAGCCTGAGAGGAAGGTGTGCACAGTGTTGTTGCTTGTGGAAGCTGTGAGGGACAAGGTCTCGTGCCTGTCCCGCAGCTTCTGGGGGTTGGTGGGCCATCACCGCTGTTCCTTGACTTTCAGATGGTGTTCTCCCTGTGTCTTCACAATGTCTTCCCTTTGTTGTCTCTTTCTCTTCACAGAGGGTGTGTGTGCATGTGTGTGTATGTATGTGTGTGTGTGCGTGTGTAACATACATAACAACAAATTTAACTATTTCAGCCATTCTGAAGCACAGAGTTCAGCGGCACTAAGCACATTCATGATGTTGGGCAACCATCACCACCATCCACCTCCAGAACTTTTGCATCTTCCCAGACTGAAATTCTGTCCCCGTTCAACACTAACTCCCCATTCCCCACTCCCCTAGCCTCTGGGAGCCCCCCCTCTGCGTGCAGTCTCTGAATCTGACTATTCTAGGTACCTCCTAAGTGGAACCGTGCAATGTCTGTCCTTTTGTGTCTGGCTGATGGCACTTAGCACGATATCTTCAAAGTTCGTCCCTGTCTGCATGGCATTCTTTTCATGAGGACACAATCATACTGGATTAGGGGACCGCTCTACCAGTATGATCTTATTTTAACTTGACTGATTATATCTGCAATGACCCGATTGCCAATTGCAGTCACATTCTGAGGTCCTAGGGGGTGGGGACCTCAACATATGAATTCGGGGACAACAGTTCAACCCATACCAGACATGCACTGATCAAGACAGAGATGGGCCATACAGAAAAGTCTCCCCTGATGGGCAGGGCAGGAGCGGTGGATGAGTAAGCGCCTGTTTTGTTGACCCCTAACCCTGCTATACTCCTGACAGGGGCCACTTCCCCGGCACATTTCCCCAAGCTGGCTGACTCACTGCACCGGAAGGGACGGGCAGGAATGGCTGGCTGCTGAGCCAAGGACCCTTCACCTCTGGCTAGGCCTGGCATGGCCTCCTACGGAGTCCCACTCATCAGCCCCCACACTGCACTCTGTGTCCTGCCTGGATAGTGGGTGCCCACTTAGCCCTCAGAGGGAAGCCAAGGCGGCCCGTCTCTCCTTTGACAATGTCCTTATCCAGGGGCCCAGCCCTCCCAGCCCAGAGGCTTCCGCTGCAAGTCACACCCATCCACACAGACGAAGCATTCCCTTCCTTTCCAGCAAGTATGTATTAACACCCACTGGAGGCCTGATCCAGTAGAGATAGAGCAGAAATTAAAAGAAACAGCCATTGTCCCTGAGAAACTTACGTTCAAGTGGAAGGAGACAAAGACAAAACAAATCAACGGGCACCAAGGCAGGTGGTGACAAGGGTGATGGAGGGAAAGAAGCCTGGGAGGACCATAGGGAATGGGTGGGTTGGGCTGGGCTGTGTCCTTTGTAAAGTCGAGAAACCATCCAATAGCAAAGGTTCAGAAGAAGGAGGGGTCCTGAGGAAAGGGATCCAGGCTGAGGGAACAGCACAGGTGCGACATACACATACTTCCTCACCCTGAGGAAGCGGTGGGGAGGGGAGGAAAGCAAACAAAATGTCCCATGCCCTCGAGGAACTTCCAGTCGAGGTTTGGAAGTGGAGCAATCCCCAGAGGTAGAATTCATGCTGAATAGGCTTGGAACCAAGCTTGCCTTGAGAGAGACGAATTGCGGCCTGCCAGGCCTGGGGAGACACCGCAGGTCTCAATTTAGAAGCCCAGTGTTCTGTGTCAACGTTGGTTTGAGACTCTTTGTTCCAAAGGGGGTTGTTTGTTTGTTCATCTTAAATTTAAATTGGGAGGGAAAGTCCAGTAATCTCTGGGTTAACCACTTTTGCCTCGGAAAGCTGGCGACTCCAGCCACAGCTAACCCCATGCCATGCAAGGCAGTGTGTATGTGTGTGTATGTGTGTGTGTGTGTGAGTGAGCACACACACAGGCATGCAGAGAGCAGTGTATAACGCCCTCCCCAGCTGGCCTCTTGGGCCAAAAATTTGCAGATCTGGTCAAGTTCAGGAGGAGAGGGGTGCAGGGGGATGGTCCAGGGCTAGAGCTAAAAGTATTAGCATCTGTGGGTTCCTGTGGTGGAGAGAGGAGTTTCCACCAGTCACCAAGCTCAGTGAGGCCAGAGAAGAGGGGAGCGCTGGGCCGGCCTCAGCTGTCAGCAGTGAGAGAGGACAGTGCTTCCCCCAGAGAGGAAAGAGGCTGCTCCCACTGGGAAGCAAAGCAGAGAGAAGGGCCCTGGGGCCGCACCCCCCTTGCTCCGCCCCCGCCCCGCCATGGGGCAGGAGGGGCTGAAGGCAGACTGCCCTGCAGCAGAAGTTTCCCTGGAGGCCTGCCCATAGGTCAGCACCCTGCACTCCCCACTAGCCCGAGGGGATGGGGCCAAGCCTGGTGGTGGGTATTAAGGAGGGCACATACTGCATGGAGCACTGGGTGTGATGCATAAACAATGAATTCTGGAACACTGAAAAGAAATTAAAAAAAAAAAAAAAAAAAAAAAAAAGAACCCAGAAGGTGTGGTCTAGAGCAGGAGAGAAGGAAAGCCAAATTTGCTGGACTTTACTATGTGTGGGATATTTTCCATAGGGTCCCGCAATGATCCTAAAACGTAGGTATTTTTGTTCCTTTTCTACAGATGATGAAAACAGAAAAGACTCACACAACCCCAGGCCCACCCAGCAAGTGAGTGCCCTCCCACACCCAACCTTTCTGCCACCCCCACACTCATGTAAAAGGCAGAAGAGCTGCTGTGCGGAAGGGGAAGCAAACTCATTCCATGCAGCCCCAGAGGGCAGAACATAGACTCGGTTACAGGCACGGTGCAAACTTTTCCAACAGCCGCAACTACCCCATAGGAGGGGGCCCGGCCTGAGGAGGGGTGAGCTCACGCCAAGCTGACTACTGGGTCATTACGGGGGACCCTGGAGGAACTGATCCCTCAGAGAAGCTATGCCGGGTGGGAGCAGCACGGGAACCTGCCAGGGTCCCCTAGTGCCCTTGATCTGCCAGGCACTGTGCTAGATGTGTTGCATGCCCTGTACGATTTAACTCTCAAAGCAACACTATGACACAGGTGCTCTTATTACTCCCCTTTATTTCTTTTTTTAAGATTTTATTTATTTATTTGAGAGAACAAGAGCGGGGTGAGGGGCAGAGGGAGAAGCAGACTCAAGGGGGGTGGGGGCAGAGGGAGAGGGAAAGGGAGAAGCAGACTCCCTGCTGAGCAGGGAACTCAATGCAGGCTCCATCCCAGGACTCCAGGATCATGACCTGAGCTGAAGGCAGATGCTCAACCGACCGAGCCACCCAGGTGCCCTTTCTTACTCCCTTTTTACAGATAAGGAGACCGGCTCAGAGAGGTGATGTAACTTGCCCAGAATAGCACAGCTTCTGTGTGACAGAGCCAGGACCCCCGCCCAGATCGGTGAGACTTCAGAACCAGTGTGTCATACAAGGAACTGATGATGCTACCATCTGTACCGATACAGAAAGGTCTCCAAGATAGAAGGCGGGAGTTTCCCATGGTGCTGTGACCCGTTACAACACACATAGAGAGGTCAGAAGTCTGGCACGTGGGTCTCACTGTCTGAGATCAAGGTGCCGGCAGGTCTGTGCTCCTGGTTCTGGGGGCTTTGCCTCTTCCAGCTGCTCGAGACCATCCTCATTCCTTTGCTTGGGTTCCTTTCCTTCGGCTTCAAAGCCAGCCCTCTCCTGTCTTTCTGACCTTTTGTCACATCTCCCTCGGATGACAGCTAGGACCACGGCTCTGATTTTAAGGATCCATGGGATGAGACTGGGTCCACTTGTACAATTCAGGATAATCTCCCATCTCAAAGCTCTTAATCATAATCATATCTGCAAAGTCCCTTTTGCCACATAAAGTAACATAGGTACAGGTTCTGGGGATAAGGATGTGGACATTTGCAGAGAGAGGCGTTATTCTGCCTACTGCATATAATAAAGGTGGGAAAAGGCAAATGCATCAGGAGCGAGGTGCCAAAAAACGGTGGGGAAAGGGAGTGAGTCATAATACATGAGTATTTGCATAAAGAACCGTGCATAAAAACCGGTATTCATTCCTGGGGGAGGGCTAGACTGGTAGAGGATGGAGAGGTCCAATGAAGATGTCTTTTGTCATTATGGAAGGGTTCAAATACACACAAGACACAGAGACAAGTATAATGATCTCCATGTACCCATCACCGTGCATCAACAATTACCACCATTTTTCCATTCTTATGTCATTCGCCTCCCCACTTTTGGGGAAGGGGCTGAGAAGTATAAAGCAAGTCCCAGGCACAAGATCATTCTAGCCTTAAAAATTTCAGGATGGGGCCGCCTGTGTGGCTCAGTGGGTTAAAGCCTCTGCCTTTGGCTCAGGTCATGATCTCAGGGTCCTGGGATCGAGCCCCGCGTAGGGCTCTCTGCTCAGCAGTGAGCCTGCTTCCCTTCCTCTCCCTCTACCTGCCTTCGTGCCTACTTGTGATCTCAGTCTGTCTACTTGTGATCTCTGTCTGTCAAATGAATAAATAAAATCTTTAAAAAAAAAGTTTTTTAAGATGAATCTCTAAGAGATAGGGTTTTTCAAAAATATACCACAACACCATCATCCTCCTAAAAAAATTAACAGCATGTCCTTAATATCATCTAAAACTTAGACAATATTTAAATTTCCCCCGTTGCCTACAAAAAAATATATATTTTTTTAGTCATTGGTATGGTTGGAGGAGGATTCCAACCAGGCCCACATGTTCCCCTTAGTTGACAGGACTCCTTAATCTTTTAATCTAGAACAATTTCCAGAAGGGACACTTCTCCCTCCCTACTCTTTTATGTCTTTATCTTTTAATCATCTAAAGTTAAATTTAGAGGAAAATCCGAACCTAATGCTTAAGGGAGGGTTAGGGCCCCCCAAATGTGGGGGGTTGAAAGAAAGCCCCAAGCAGTGGAGACTCAAGGGTGGAGAGGATGAGGGGTGGCAGAAAGCCCACCAGAGTTCCAGGTGGCAGACAGAGTCAGGGAGCCCAGGGGCCTGGTATTCTGGGGGGTTTCCTGGCCTGCTCAGCAGAGGTGGATGGAAGGGGGGTGGGGATAGAGGCCACAATCTAGCTTGGAGTAACCTGAGGAAAACCCCCAAAGCCAAGGGTGATAAAATCATTCTAAATACGCATGGTGGTGAGACACCACAGGAAGCTCACCGTCCACCAAATTGAGCCAAGTGTTGTAACAAAGCCCACCCAGATTGGACAACCGGGGACAGTGGAGACAGGCAAAGCATGGAGCACAGAGAAGAAACTGGAACTCCGACACCTGAGTTCAGGTTCTCGCTCTGCCACCAGCTGCCTGCACTGTCCTGGAAAAGTCACCTGTGGACCTTGAGGAACCATGGCTGGGGGAGGGTGGAGTGAACAGTAATATATGTTAGTATTTGCTTGCATGGGAGTAAAGAAGGATGCAGAAAACCCAACCGAGAGTCAAATGAGATCCTCAGTGTGGAAGGGGCAGTGGCAATTTCCCCACTTAATCTGCACAATGGCCAGATCCCCAAATCCTGCTGCTACGAAGTGCCCCACATTATTTCTACCCCAGCAGAAGGGTTGCTGCAGGATGTATAAGTTTGCTTGAATGGGAAAGTTACTGTAGACAAAGGAAATGACAGGCTCAAAGGCAAATGGATGGGAATGAGCCCAGTGAATTCAGAGAATTAAAAGGAATACACAATACTACATCACTGTGGGATCTTAGATTGGGTATTGGAACAGGAAATGGACATTAGTGGAAAAACTGGTGAGATCAGAATAAAATTTGCAGTTCAGTTAATGGTACTGTACCCATGTTAACTTCTTAGTTTTGACAAATACCCCATGGTTATGTAAGATGTTGGGGGAAGCTTTACTATTTTGGCAAATTTTCTGTAAACTTAAAGTAATTTCAAAAAAAAATTTTTTAAGCTATTAAGAAAGAGAAAGTAAAAAAAAAGAAAAGTAGTGCAAAACGGCCAGAGCATATAAGGAGCTGAAGAGGGGAAATGGGTGACAAGCATCAGCCCACACCAGATGGCCAGGGGCCTCCTATCTTGGGCGGTTGCAGGCAGTGACTCTGTGGCCATATTCTCCCTCTCTGAAACCTCCCTGTGGGTCCCAGGTGGACACTAGTGACAGCTTGTTTTGGTTTTTGTTTTTATTTTTTTTTTAAGATTTTATTTATTTATTTGACACAGACAGAGAGATCACAAGTAGGCAGAGCAGCAGGCAGAGAGAGGCGGGGGGCGGTGGGGGGGAGGGAAGCAGGCTCCCTGCTGAGCAGAGAGCCCAATGCGGGGCTCCATCCCAGGACCCTGAGACCATGACCTGAGCCGAAGGCAGCAGCTTAACCCACTGAGCCACCCAGGTGCCCCTATTTTTATTTTTAAGATTTTCATTTATTTGACAGAGAGAGAGCCTCTCCCTGCACAAGCAGGGGGAGTGGCAGGCAGAGGGAAAGGGAGAAGCAGGCTCCTGACCGAGCAGGGAGCCCAATGTGGGGCTCGATCCCAGAACCCCGGGATGATGACCCAAGCTGAAGGCAGACGTCCAACTGACTGAGCCACCCAGGCGCCCCTAGTGACAGCTTCTTAACCCTATTTCTCCTTAACTATAATTCACCTGTCCGTACTTGCCTGAACCCACACACTAAGGTCCCAGGTCACACACACAGACACACACACACTGCCCCTCTGCGAGGAGCCTGTGTCCGGTCTCCGATCCTCCGCCTGATTCCAGAACCACCACCCAGAACAGAAGTCAGCAGCCATCCCCACTCAGTGAAGTACGGAAAATGCAGCAAGTCTCCTGTTCCCACAGCTGCGGAAAGGGAGCTCGGAAAGGCAGGCCCAGGTGCAAATACCACCTGTGCTCAAAGAGTCAGCTTGCTCAGAGGCACCTTCAGGATGACACTGCCCTCAGGGTGTTACCCTCCTCCATGATCAAAGGCAAAAAAAAAAAAAAAAAAAAAAAAAACAGTAAAGAACAGTGCCAGTGTTAACACAGCCCCTTACCCTGTGAAGAGGCAGGTGAGCACCTGGTCCCTGGAGCTGGACCACCTGAGTTCAAATCCTCGCTCTGCTGCTTCCTAGCAAGTTCATTAACCTCCTTGTGCCTCAGTTTGCCCACTTGTAAAATAAAGATCATAAGTCTATCAACCTCATGGGGCCATTTGCAGGCTCAGTGAGCTTATCTAGCAGCTAAAACAGCCCCCTAGCACATCATACATGCCATCCAAGTGTTATTCTTTGGACTATTTTTTCACTGAGTAACTCCAGAGTGCCTACAGTGGGCACCCCAGGAGCTGATAATCTAGTTGAGATTTTTTGTTTTTTTAAGACGCATGAGATGTCATGTTACCATCCAGGACAATGTCCGGATACAGTCTAACAGGTAACTCAGAAAGAAATTCCTACAAGAGTACCGGGGTGGAGGGGGGCAGAGCAGACTGATGTGACCAAGGGTACTGGGGCAGGGGGAGGCCCCAGTGGCCCCAAAGCCAGGTCAGCTGCATACAGGGCAAGAGAGGAGGAAGGGCCTGGGCCAGAAGCTGGGGCTGGGGCTGAGCACAGAGGAAGTGGGAACTTAGGTCTAGATGTGGGAGTGCACACAGGCTCCAAGAACATGGACAGAATTGTAAATATCAATCCATTAAGACAAGAGGGCAAAGGGCTTTTGTGATGAGTTTAGAATTGGAACATCAGCTTTTTGTACATTCAATAAATACAGATTTACTGAGCACCTACTGTGTGTCAGGTACTGTTCAAGGCACTGGGGACACATCTCCGAGCAGGACAGTTCAAACTGCCCACTCTAGTGGGGTTTAAATTCCAGCAGGAAGAGGCAGCCCATAAACAGGACACATACCAAGAAAAGTCTCCACTGGGGCGCCTGGGCAGCTCAGTTGGTTAAGTGTCCGCCTTCGGCTCAGATCATGATCCCAGGGTCTTGGGAACTGAGTCCCAAATCAGGGTCCCTGCTCAGCAGGGAATCTGCTTCTCCCTCTCTCTCTCCCTCTTCCCCTCCCCATTTCTGGCTCTCGTTCTCAAAAACATGAATGAGATCTTTAAAAAGGAAAAAAAGAGAAAAGAAGTCTCTAGTCTGTTAGAAGGTGAAAGTGCTCAGAAAAACAGTGTCAATGCAGGGGGAGTTAGGAGGTTTTCAAGCAGGAAAAATGAGTAGGAAAGAACAAAGCAAAGCTTCAGGAGTACTACAAAGTATATTAAATATTCATTACCTCCAACCTCTCCTGCCCCTCAGTCGCCTACAGAGGACAGATCCTGAGAAATACACTTGCTTTGCGGAGCTGGGGAAGTGGGAGTGGAGAATACAGACTGGAAATGCCCAGTGAGTACTCATCGTTGCTCATGGACAGAAGGTTGGCTGGTGGGGGCTGGGGGTGGGGCAAGGCAGGAGCAGCTGCCACGGAATGGGAGCTTGCAGAAAGAGACACCCAGAAAGGGTTTTTAGATCGGTGTTCTCTGGCCTTTGAGGGGTCCCCCTCCTCCAGCTCTCCATAGCATCTTCAGGGACTGCGCACTAAACACAGGTGGTCCCACGTTGACTGGGTGCATGTTTAATGCAATGCAAAGGTGTGGCTGGGAGCAGAGGAGCCCAGAGCAGCCCAAGCCCAGCGACGGTGCAAGGCAATGGGTCAAGCGATGTGTTCAGACTGGACAAGTGAAGACAGGGGGTCAGGAAGAGGGTGGAACGGTTGTTTGGGTTGAGGAAAGAGCTTTGAGGGCCTGGCCTACAGGGGACAGGAAGAATGAAGGCTGAGAAATTCAGAGCTGGCAGCAGAAGGCCCAAGACCCAATCTTTGCCCATAAATCACCAACACCTCCTTCTTCGGCTTGCTTCCTTATCTCTAAATTGGGCAGCCTTGTGGCCACTGCCAGGAGCGGTGGGAGAGATTCCCAGAAGCAAGACCCACATTCGAGAGGCAGGTGTGGGACTGGAGGCAGAAGCAGTCACAGGTGCTGTGAATCTCCGTGCTGACGGATGAGACAGTGAGGAGAATGACCTCCGGAGCAGGGAGACTCTCAAGGTCATGAACTCTGATCTGGATATTTGGGTTTTTTTGTTGTTGTTGTTGTTTTTTAAGATTTTATTTATCCATCTGGCAGACAGAGATCACAGGTAGGCAGAGAGGCAGGCAGAGAGAGAGCAGGAAGCAGGCTCCCTGCTGAGCAGAGAGGCCGACTCGGGGCTCGATCCCAGGACCCTGGGATCATGACCTGAGCCGAAGGCAGAGGCTTTAACCCACTGAGCCACCCAGGCGCCCCTGGATATTTGTTTTGAGATTCCTATTGCTTCTGTAACAAATTACCACCCATTGAGTGGCTTACCATAACACACATCATTTTATAGTCCTGAAGGCCTGGAGTCTAAAATGAGTTGTTCCTTCAGTCAGCCTTAGAGGAGAATCGGCTTCCTCGCTGCCGCCAACTATTGGAAGCAGCTGCCTGCGTTCCTTGGCACGTGGCCCCACATCACTCAGCCTTCTGCTTCCGCCTTCAAATCTCCTTCTCTGGCTCTGACCTTCTGTCTATTCTCATAGGACTCCCACTGATCACACCTGGCCCACCAACATAAGCCAGGATAACCTCCCCATCTCAAGATCCTTAACTTAATTACCTGTGCATAAAGCCCTCTGACACGCAGGGTGACCTCCTCACAGATTTTGGAGGGTTTGGACGTGAGGGGCCATTAAAGTGGAAATGCCCAATAGGCCCTCCGTTACCATGATGAGTTTAGGGAGAGGTCAGCTCCAAAGAGAGAAAGTGAGAGGGGGCGAGTGCCTAGTGAGAGCTGAGAGGGGGTCAGAGACACAAAGCCCGAGGAAGGCTCACTCCTCTGCAGCTTCTCCACACATGTTTGCAGAGGGCCTGATGGGCCGGCAAGGGACTGGGTTCTACGGAAAACACAGAAATTAATCAGGTGAAGTTTACTTTAGAGGAGCTTACCACCAAACTGTGAAGCCACAAGAGAACACGGCGAAGGTCAATGAGTCAGCATGAGGGAGATTCAAACAAGGTAATCCATGGAGGAAAAGACTGGGGTGTTCTTCATGAAGTGGTGGCATTTGACCTTAGTAAGAGGAGCAGGAAAGAAGTTTCTAGAAGTTAAGGGAGTGAACCAAGATGGTACATGTAGCACCAGGGACACCCAAGGGAGAAATGTCTAGAAAGAAGGTACGGTCAGCATGGTGAAAGGCTGCTGCAGCAGCAGCAGGAAGAAAACAAGCCCCCAAATGATCCCTGGTGGGGTGTCTAGGAGGGCAGAGAGCGCCCAGTGAGAGCGGGGGTCCTGCCTGTTGCCCCCCTGGCTGGAGAGATGAGCAGTCCCCGGGGAGATGGGTGTGGCAGGTCCTTAGTTTGCCTGCCCCGAGATTTCAAACATTACCACCAGGGGGCGCACAAAAGCCAAAGTGGTCCTTCAGCCCCAACCGGGGTTTTTCCAGAAACAGGATGCCCCGAGGGAAGGGAGGGAAAGTTTCCCACTCCCAGCACCACAAAGCCTGGAAGCCCTCTCTGCCTCCGTGTGATCTCTGACTCAGGGGCTTACCCAAATTTTCCCCTTCCAGCTGCAGCAAACCACATTTTTTTCCATCTCTCCCTTTCCTGGTTACCCATAGAACTGCCCGTAATAAACACACTTTGGCCCAGAGGCTTTTTGCACCATGGATTGTCAGATGGAGGGCACCCCGCCATCTCCTAACCCAAAGTGCCCATTCTACAGGTGAACAGCCTGACACCCAGAGACAGCAAGTGACTTGTCCAAAATAAACCAAGGGGTTAGATTAAGACTTCAGATGGCCACACTCATGTTATAAGGACCCCCTTGATTGTATATAATTTGGAGCTGCACCATACCCCGCCCCATTGCTTCTATAACAGTAACGGTAACAACAGCTCCCATTTCTTGCTCACTTGTGTGCCAGGCACTGAACTAAGCCCTCCTACAGAACTACCTCATTCAATACGCACATTACCCTGAGAAGGGGTTTCTAGTATAAGCTTAATAGTTACTGAACTCTCCTCCCACCTGCACTGGTTAACAGGTGGGGGGAGCAGGGAGGAGAGGAGAGAAGAATACCAAAAGATAAAATCCTCTTTCCCTCCGACCTGTTTCTCCCTAGGTAGGTGGCCTCTGCCTCAGAGCAGCACAATGGGACATTGTCTGATTTCCTACCACCCCCACATACTGCCCGGCCCCAACCGTCCTCAGTGGACACTAGATTAGGGTGAGTGACGAAGGTGAAACATTACCAAAATTCCTGCAGTCCCTCGCTCTTAGTATTGTGCAACACTGAGGGGAACCCGGCTCGGGCTCGAAGCTTCTCTTTCCTCATCACAGCAGGCTCCCAAGAAGCCTTAGAACACGTGAATGGAGTTCCCCATCATCTGGCTCCAGCTGTTCTGGCTGAGATCTCCCCCGCCTCCTCCCGCCTACACACACACACACACACACACACACACACACACACACAGAGTCCTCTCTTCTGGTTTTGCTGCACTCTCCAGCCTATACCCCATCTCCCCATCTTGTTCACTTCTCTCTGTCTCTCACCTGACCTCTCCTAGGGCCTCCTGACTGCTCTCCACATGTCCCCACCTCACCTTTTGTGTCCCATGCTCCCCTCACACTACCCAGTTGCAGGGCCCGGTTACAACACATTGCCTGTCACCTTCCTCATAATCCCCCAAAGCTCTGAGGTCGGGACAGACAAACACTAGTCCTTATCCCCTGCACCTCCTGCCCTCCCCACCCAACGGCCTAAAATACAGGTAACCCTCAACCTAAATCACACAGCAAGGGGAGGCTCCCCCTCTCCCCAGCCCCTGGGTCTCCACCTTGACCTTCCACATACCTCCCCCAGCTGTGAGCTCCACCCCAGACCCCAGACAGACCCAGGGCCCCAGGCTTTGCCAGAAGATTCTTCTGTGAAACAACTTTCCCTTTAGTTCTGCAGCATCACTTCCCAGTCTGTGTCAGAGGCCCCTCCTCAGAGCTCCCTCAGCCTCCAAGCCTATCTCCAAGCCCCAAACAGTACTCTCCCCCACTGTCTGGCCACCTGAGTCCCTCTACTCCTGCCCTGGACACGCAGCTCCTGCCCCTAAGGAGCCCCCTTAGGAGTAGAACATGAAAATGTTTTTGAACAAATCAATGAAACAACTGAGAGTGATAATAAAAAGCAAAATCAGAGCTACAAAGGGCGACGCCCTCTGTTTCTAGTGGGTGAAATTTGAGTTAGGCTCCTTTTTTGCTTGTTGGTATTTTCTGATGTTTCTTGCTTTTGTAAGGGAAACTTCATTTGGGAAAAAAAAAATACAAAGAGGCTTCGGGACTCCAAAAGCAGAAGGAATCTCCTCATCCTTTGGTGAGAAACAGGAGAGGAGTTTCTCCAACTGAAGAGGTAGGGCCAGGCAGTCAGAAGGCCCACACCACATGCCACAGGCAAGGCAAGGCCACACAGAAGTGGGGAGCTGAGTAGGGCAGGGAGTGCCGGGGAGAGCAGCATTCAGCATAGACACGAGATGAGGAATAGAATGCCAGATGGGTAATTTCAACTCAGGTCACTGAATGTGGGGAGCTACAGAAAGTTGTGGAGCCCAGGAGAAACGGGATCAGAACTCAGCATGTCGAGGTCAAAGGGCAAGAGGAAAGGCGCTGGGGAGTAGAGGTGAGAACAGAAGCCTGGATAGGAACTCTCTCTTCTCTCAGGGCATCTGAACCCCAAGACCAGGAAGCACCGCAGGACCCCTCGACTTCCTCAGCCATATTACTGTTCAGGAACCATATTTGAAAATTACTCCCATAAGCCTCCATCCTCTCTTGCCGCCTGGACTGCCAGTTGCTAATTCCTGTTCCACAGAGCGAGATGCCAAGTAAAGAGTGTACTCCATGAATGAAAGTTTGCAAGTAGCCGCCTCAAGGAGAAATAAAGCCCGGCGGCTCCCCTTCAAATCGAGTACAGAGCAAGAAGAGCCTTCACTCGGCGGGCAGCCGCCTGGAGTAAGGGGACTGGATCCCAACCCCAACCCCCAACGACCCAAGAAAGGTCTCCCGTAGCAAAGAGCTCAGGCAGGAAGATCAGAATCAACAAAGCGGGAACTTCAGGGCAAGGCTTCCACAGAACTCCTAGGTAAAAGCGGAGAGGAGGAGGGGAGCGAGCAGTCTGGAATGATCCCGGGGCTGTTGAGAGGAAAGGGGAAGGTCGGCGGCGGGAAAGAGGGTCGGGCCAACGAACGTGAGCGAGAGGGCTGTGCCCGGAGGAAGGAGAGGAAAGGGCAGAGCGGGCTCCAAGACCGCTGAGCCCCAGTATCCCCCGGAAGCCGGGCGGGAGCCGGCCTCTGGGCGTAGGCGGGGCAGGTGGGGCCAGGGGCCGAGTCGGCCGGGGGCGGGGTCCACGGCACATGCGCACCGCAGCCACTGGGCTCAGTAAGGAGTGGCACTTTTTAAAAGTGCAGCCCGGAGGCCAGCCTGCAGCCGCCGAAGCCCCGGCCCCAAGTCTGCAAACCCTCGTCCCGGCCGCGCGCGCCCCCAGTTCCACACGGGTCCGGCCCAGGCCAGTCTAGCCCGCACCATGCCGGTCAAAGGAGGCACCAAGTGCATCAAATACCTGCTCTTCGGATTTAACTTCATCTTCTGGGTGAGTGAGCGCCAACCGCCGCGCGCTCCTCCCCGGAGCCACCTGTTCATCCCGGAGACCCTGTCCGCGGTCCGGGCTGCCGGTAACTGGCACTCCCGGCGCCGGGTGGACTCCGGGCGGGAGGAGAAAGGGCACCGCGGCCGCCAGCTGGCTCCTCGACCGGGTCCGGAGACGAGCGGGGCGGGCACGATCGTAGGGGCTCCTCCGAACCCGAGCCGGGCAGCGGAGCGCGGGGGGCTCTAGGGAGCTGGGGCGGGGAGACCGGCCCTAGCCCTCTTTTTCGCCGAGGGTTTGGGGTGGGGTTCGCGTCTGCTCCCTCCCCTCCCCCAGCCCCTCCGAGTGCCGGAGGGGAAGGCGGCAGGGAGAAACGGAGCACCCTTCTTCTGGGAACTTCAGGCCCTGACCAGGGACGACTGTGGCGGGCAGCACAGTTCGCGATCTGGGTGGGGTCTCACAAGTGGCCGGGGCCGCGAGGAGGGGATGGGGGGAGATGCGGGCGCTCTGAGGATTTCAGTGGGGCGAGGAGAGCTCAGCCCAGACCTGTTGACACTTTTACACTGGAAAGGGAGAGGGAGGGAGGATTGGGAACGCGTCCCTGAGTGAGAGTGGGAGACCCCCTCCACCCTCCAGGAGGTTCCTGCAGGCTTGATTCTGAGCCCGCCGTGAGAAAGTCGGAACTCCCTCGAAACTACCTGAAAGACTAGCTTGTCTTGATTTTTTTTTCCCCCAAAGGCGATAAGTATCTGAACTGGAGAGAACTCTGGGAGAGTTGGGGAGAGGTGGGGCAAATGCCTGTTGGCGCTTTTAGTCCTGTGTTTCCCCATTTCCGGGGGAAGATCGGGTGCCCTCCGCCTACTGCTAGCCCGGGTCCTCCAGCCTGGCCTACACCCCTGTGCCAGCCCACCCAGTGCCTGGGCGGGGCCACGGACAGTGGTTCACCTGGATAGGACACCGGGCTGGGGAGCTGCATGACACCCACTGCTGGCCGCACTTGGCCTTTCTGCAACTGGAAAGCCTGAGGCAGGCACCTTCTCTTGGGGGATTAAGGGACCACCCAGAGACGGAAAGAAGCAAGGAAAAGGGAACCTTTGTGTCCTGAGTCTGAGGCCCCCATGCCCTGCACACAAATGGATGGCATTTGCTCCTTTGCAGTTAAGGAAGGAGTTTGGAAAGGCAGTTCCTGTACTACTAGAGAGACGGCTGTAGAAATAGGCATGCCACCAGAGCCTTGTAGCAAAAAATATACTGTACCTGTTCCCCTGGAGCTGGTCACCGGGGTCCCCACGAACCTTGGGGCAAACCTCTTCAGATTTTAATCCTTTCTCCTGAGCCGATGCTAAGAGTCTGACCTGCCATACACAACACATATTCTAGTGAGGATGCCACATAGACGTACCTCTGTCCAACACTTGGCCTGTTTTAGGGAGACCACCCCACACAGCAGTGGGCACTCTTCCTCCCTGTGTTCCCACCAGCCCCCAGCAACCAGCCAGCTGGCTCCCAGGCTGGGCGTCCTCCTCTCACCAACCTCTGGCACCAGAAAAGAATGTGAGAAGGCTGGCTAGCCCCGCCCCACCCCACCCTTGTCCTTGGGGAGTCTTCCTCTCCCCTCCCCAGCACAATCTCCCCTGCTACCCTGTTACTTAGTCCTCAGTTATCTGCCTCGGCTGCATCAGGGGTTTGGGCCAGGGAGGAACCACAGACTGCCATGTGCCTTCACTACACACACACACACACACACACACACACACACACACACACACACCCTACACCACCCCCCCACCCCCCACCCCCCCGCCATGTGGCTCCTGCAGGAGCCTGATGAGAGGCTCCAGTGCTCCCGGTATCTGCTCAGTCTCATTGTCTCCAGCCTGTACCACCCCACCCATATTCAGAGCTGCCCCTACCTGGACCAGGCACTGCTGGTCAGCCACGTCATCTGAAACAGATATGACTGAATCTGGAAGTGTTTGGGTCCACAATTAGGAATGACTTTGGTGATTATCCAGTCCAGCCCTTATATTCACAGTGAGAAAGCAGAGAACCAGAGAGGGGTGGGGTGATTGGCCCAGGATCCCGGAGTCCGAATCAATACCATAAGCCCTGGGTCCCTGACTTAAGTCCCATCCTCTTCTGTCTCCATCAGGAAACCAACAAGGGGACCTGGTAGTGGACTTGGGGGAGGGGGGACAGCGCGGGTAAGCCACATTTTTCTGAATTAACGATTGTTCAGTAGGCCTGTATGTATTAAGGTCCCTGAAGAGATTCTAGAATAAAGGAGTATCAGGATCCACTGGGGCAGTGTTCTACAGTCTGCAAAGGCCTTTTCCAGGTCCCATGAGAGAAGCCGGAGCAGGAAGCATTATCCCCATGGTACCAGTGACCAGGAAACTAGTCTCCGGAAAGGTTAAGTGACTTATCCAGGGTCATGTGGCAGAATAGCATCAGGAGTAAGTTTAAAGCCACGTCTGGTTGACTTAAAGTGCAGTCTGCTTTCCACCCCAACCCGCAGCCATGCCCAGCCAGGCAGAAACAAGCTCTCCTAGATACCTTTAAAGGGAACGGCTCAAATTGTAATAATGGCACCGGTTACCTTTCTCTCTTGAGACCAGGAATTTTTAAACTTGGCATTTGGGATCTGATGCGGGCCTTGGAAAACAGGAGTGTGAGGCCAGGAGCCAGCAATACCTCATGAACAAAGGATGCTGGGAGGGGTGGCCTAGCAGCGACCCAGAGAGAGAAGCAGTGGGATGATCAGGGTGGGGAGATGGCACACGTCTGCGCCGGCCTCGGACCCTGTGGAACCCCAGTGACAGCTGAGCCCACGCTCCCTGAGTAGGGCCTCTGATGCTCACAGCTAGACCAGCAACCAGTCTGTTCGTCTAACACCCCACAACCCTAACTTCTTGACTCTCAGTTGTTTCTATATTTTCCTCTGGGGCATCTTGCCTACCCATCTACCCCCCGCCCAAAAAAAAACAGTGGAAATCTGGACAGGGACCTGGGTATTAGTCTAGTTCTGTCGTCAGGTCACTTTGACATCCTGGGAAGTGGCTTTTGTGTTTCAGACCTCCGTTTGCTCATCTGTAAAACCAGTGGGTTTTACAATTTTTTACAATTGGGTCTTTACCTCTGAGACCTGATTCTTGGTCTCTTTTCTGTTGACCTCACGTTTCCCTCTGTCGCCCGGGATAGGGTCCCTCTGTTTAGGGGTTCTCTGTTTTCCTGGCCCTCAGCAATCCGTGGTAGTCCTGCCCACTGGTCGGCGCATGGCACATTCAGCCCTCCCCCACCACCAGCAGACGGAGCTGGTGTCTGCGCCAAGGACTTGCCGTGGGTTAAATGAGAGAACGTATGGGCTGCCCTTGGCATAGCTTAGCGCCAGACCCAGTAAACTTCCAACCAAAGCCGCTATTACTCCACAGTTGAGAAAGTAGATTGAGGCCATGGGGAGGGTAGGAGCCCTTCCCCAAGAAGTGTGGAAATTGAAACCAGGGATGTAGGCAGGCATCCACACTCCACACATCCCCCCGCCCCCTTCCGACTTCCTGCATCACGGCCAACCTCGTGATCCACCCCACCTCCATGATTCCTGCTCCAGGACACCCACTCCATCTCTTGTGCGGCTCCACGTTTGACTGTGGGGTGGCCCCAATTCTGAAAATAAACTACACAGCAGAGAAACCCTAAGACCTCAGACTTCTGGGCCTAGGCAGTGTACAGACCTAGCAGTGTAGACAGGGGCAGAAGCCCCTCCCACCCCACTTGCTGCTTCCCCCAGAAGCTGTTGGCCTTCTGCGTTGGGCTGAGCAAGCAGCTGGGACGCTTGCCTGAAATGGCTCCCCACCTTTGGCACACAGACAGCGGGAGCTCTGGTAAAGCTGGCGGTGTCTGTACTGAGGCTGGCAGGTTTGGGGAGAGGTGAGAGGAGGCCAGGTGTCTGCATCTGCTAAGAAAAAGAGGACCTCTCCCCTGCCGGGAATCTTGACGGCTTGCCCCTCACTTTTTGCTGCAGTGGTTGTCAACAGCAAAGCTCTGATTCCTGATTTTGGGGTGCAGGGGGATTCCTCTACACAAACACTACCCCTATCCTTTCAGAGTGGCCCATGGCACCGTTCCAGACCTGACTCTTCTGTACTCAAAGGAAGAGGTTTGAGGACTTGGAACCACTTGAATAAGCAGCCCATGGAGGGCCGTCCTTGCCAGGACACCTAACCAACTCTGCTAAATGAGTCTTCTGTGGCTTCAAACGGCACAAGTCAGCGTTCTCACACCCTTTTGTATTAGATGTGGAATCTTCCTGTTAGACGCAGTGCTGGGTGTCCTGTGTTTGATTTGTGTGCTTGTTTTCTGGTTCAGTTCAATTTTATGAGGAGGTGTGGCTTTGGGTCACACAGTTCGCAACTTAATAATACACCTCCAACTGGCAAAAGCGCCTTTTCTTCTGAAGAACCTAAGCCTTGACAGTTCTTTGCTGGGTGTGCCTGGCTGTAGGTAAGGGTTACGGACCTGAGGTCATGGGTCATCATGGCTTCTGTGGCCTGTTGTCTCCTTGGTAGACAAGTATTCTTTTTTTTTTTTTTTAAAGATTTTATTTAATTATTTGTCAGAGAGAGAGAGGGAAAGAGAGCAAGCACAGGCAGACAGAATGGCAGGCAGAGGCAGAGGGAGAAGCAGGCTCCCTGATGAGCAAGGAGCCCGATGTGGGACTCGATCCCAGGACGCTGGGATCATGACCTGAGCCGAAGGCAGCTGCTTAACCAACTGAGCCACCCAGGCGTCCCGGTAGACAAGTATTCTTGACGGACCTGTGTCCAGCTGGGGAGAAGAGAGTGAAGTTTGAGGGGGTGCAAGTTTCTATTCTGCGTTCCCCCTTCCCTGGTCCAGGGGAGGGGCGTGGGGGGGGTCAGTGGAATTGCCTCTGGGCCTGCCACAGGTCTTTTCAACCAAAGCCCTGCAGAAACCTTCTTTCCTTCCATCTCTTCCAAACGAAAAAGCGGTGACTTACTTATTCTGGGGTTTTGAAACTCTGGGCAAGAGCCCGATGTTCTCAACTACTCGGAAATGTCCTCTGCAACTGAGGAGACCAGAAGGGCTAATCTTAACAATACACTTTTTTTTAAATTTATGTTTTGAAGTCTGACTGCAGATCACTTGCCTGTTTCATTCTGTGGAAAAAGTAATGCTGGTCCAGGGACATTTTCATTTTCCATCAAGTGATGGCATGCAGCTGTGGAAAGCAGCATCCTGTCTCCAGATGAGATAATTTTATAATAATTATATCCATCCGGTAATTCCAACTCCTGTCCGCCCCCCCATCCCCAACCACCACCGCCACCCCCAAAAAGTCCTTCATTCTGAATCCTTTTTAAGTACTGTGTGCCATTGTCCTAGGCTCATGGACCTTAACCTTTTTAGGGAATTCCACAAAATCAGAGACCCACCTCCAGAAAAATGCTTTTGCCTCCTTTTTTTTTTTTTTTTTTTTTGCTTTTTTTTTTTTTTTCTGGAGGCCAATGAATGCCTCATACTGGTTTTTCTCCTCTCTTGGTTTCCAAGCAACCTCTTCTCTGTTCTGAATCCCATGCTTCAGCCATGAGCCGGGGGTTGCCTTGCCACCACCCAGGGACTGTGTGGGGGAATCCGGGGTGACTTGAGAAAGCGTGAGTTCCCCAAAGGTCAAGAGCAGCCTGGACTGGAGAGCCAGCCTCCCCACCCATACTTGCTCTGACTCTCAGCTTAATCATTGCCCAAGGAGTGGCTTTGACTCTCGATTAATTTAATGAGTGTACTGTATTTCTGATCCACATGAAGAATCCGACTTTATGAGCTTCTCGCCAAGTTTTGCTTCTTGGGTTAGTTTTTCCCATAGTTCAGGTGATTTGTATTTGTTTAGGAAGAACCAAGTTCTCTGTTTCCCTCCACCTCCTTCCCATCAAATGGAGAGTGATACAGCCAACCTTCCTGGGCCTTGCCCTTAAAGGCTTTGGAAGGGGCTGGGTGGTGGGGGGGGTGTTTGGAGATTTGGACTCCTAGGGAGATGATATTCAATTTGGTTGAATATCAGAGGAGGGTGAACCCCTCTGACTGAGAGGGGCCTGGATTCATTTGATTCTGGCAAAGATCCCTGGGTAGAGAGATGTGGGGACTATGGACTTGGAGAAAAAAAAATCAGAAATCTGGATTTTAAAGGTCCTTCTTGTTCAGTCCTTTTGCCAGCCACTGTACAGGGATGATGAAACAGTGACTCTTAGTGACTCAAGCTGGCTCTTGCTGAAGGAAAGTCACTCTTCAAAGCTTAATCCTGTTACTGTTGTGTTCAGTGTACATTCCGGGTTCCAGTGAACACCTCTTAGGCCGGGCAGGCCAATGGGCCGTGACTTCTACTAAGCCCTCGCCTCCAAATTGCTCAGGACTCAGCCCCTTGCTTCTGTTCCCAGTATAAGCTGCTTTTCAGTTTCCAAGTATAAAAACACCACAACACATGGATCATAGCAGAAGACCTTTGCGTGGGACTTAAAAATATGATAAAGTAAGTCAGACAGTTTTACTGAATTCAAAACAGGTTTCTATAGCGTTCTAGTTTTATCTTTAAGCCTACATTGATTGAGGCAATAGCATGATAAATGAAAACCTGATATATTAAAACTTTATACAGAAAGATCAGCAAAGGGACGGACGCTTAGGTGGCTCAGTCCGGGAGCCTTCAGCTCCCAGGGTCATGGGATTGAGTCCCATACCTGGCTCCTTGCTCACTGGGAGCCTGCTTCTCCCTCTGCCTGCTGATCCCTCTGCTTGTACTCCCTACCCGCCTCCCCCATGACAAATAAATAAATATAATCTTAAAAAAAAAAAAAAGATCAGTAAAATCATATTTACGAACTCTTGCTTTTCAAGTCAGTAGCATTTTGGTGTTTTTAAAAGATAGTTTGCTATAGACTAGAATGTTTGTGTTCCCCCAAAATTCATATGTTAAATCCTAAAACCAGTGTAATGGAATTTGGAGGTGGGCTTTTAGGGGTGATGAGGTCGTGCGGTTGGAGCTCTCATGAATGGGATTAGTGCCCTTATAAAAGAAGAGGCCCCAGAGCGTGCCCCGCTCCCTTCCACCATCTGAGATTATAGCAAGAAGACAGCCCTCTGTGGACCAGGAAACAATTCCCCACCAGACACCAAGTCTTTGGTGTCTTGATCTCGGACTTCCTAGCCTCCAGGACAGTAAGAAACAATTTTTGTTGTTAAGCTGCCTGACCGATGGTCATTGGTTATAGCCACCCAAACGGGCTAAGACATAATTATTCACAGGTTCAGATCAACATCCCTTCTTCCCGTCTAGGTGAGCAGTTGCGGTGTGCCATTTTTCATGCCCAGCTCACATCAGTGCCCCCCTCTAGTGGGCAGCAGGCCCCCTCACCCCCACAGCAGCCCCCCTGCTCCAGTCCGTAGAGACAAGAAACTTGTCTCTTGTCCCTTCCCACTAAGATTCTCTCTCCTGCTCTCCCCGATGCGGTGTGAAGTCTTCCCATTGCTTCCCGTGATACGGGGCTGTGGATTTAAATACATACTGTTACGCTTAGGCTTTCTAAAGTTTTCTTTCTGCCAGCCTGAGAACCTCTTCTCATGCTCTACTTTCTCCCATTCCCACCATATTCTAGTAGCTCCGACTCCGTAAGACAGATAACCCTTAAGAGACCCAGAAAGCTTATTTCAAGTAGAAATTAGCTTCTCTCCCCGTGTTGGGGAGAGCCTGTTAGGGTGAGAAGCTGGCATTATCCTCCTCCTGTGGCAGGTGCCTCCCAGGACCCCATAGCCAGGGCCGTAACACAGGCCTGTGGTCATGCCCTTTGGTGGCAGGATGGTGCTGTGGGGGAAGGGCAGAGGTTCTGGGCTTCCCCTTGGGGCCATTCCTATTCGGGATGCAAGGACCGTGGCCAGTGGGCAGCTGTAACCGTGTCTGCACTGCAAGGCTTGCCATAGTAGCAAAGCTGGGATGAGAAGAGGACACGCCAAGTGACTCTGGGGAATCTGTTTCCCAGAGCAGTGCTGTGTCCACACCAACTTTCTGGCCAGTACAGCAAGGGCATAGATGAAGTTCTCGGGCCACAGACCAGAAAGAAGAAGTGCATTCTCTCTCTCTCTCTCTCTCTCTCTCTCTCATTCTGTCTCTCTCAACTCTGTTCGTTGGGCAGCTGGCCTCAGAGAAAGGCCAGGGTCAGTGATGCCTCCAGGCCAGGTGGCCGAGGCAGGTGCCTTCCTGTCCTGAGAAGGTAGGGCCTTCTGCTAGTTCAAGTAGGCTTCCCTGAGACCTTTTAAGGATATAAGGTGCACTTTTGAAATGCAATCAGCTATGGCTGGGAGGGAGACAGGACAAAAGTGAAAAATTCTGGCTCTGAAATTAATGACACTGATCAAGGAGACAGTTCTGCAGAACAATTGAGAATCTGGGCTTTGCAGTCAGACTCTCCGGGGTTCAAGTTCTCGCTCAGCTGCTTATTTGCTATGGGATCTCTGACGAGCTGCTTCTGTGTCCAGGTTTTCTCAGCTAAAAAATGAAAGTAAATGTTACCTACTTGGTGGGTCTGTTGTGAAAATTAAAGAGTACAGGCACAGAGCTGCAGGCAGGGTATGGGGAGAGCAAGAGTTACAGGCTAGCTGGCCAGGAGCATACTGTTAACCCTTGAACATTACAGGGTTTAGGGACACCAACGCTGTGCAGTCAAAAATCTCTTTCGAACATTTGCCTTCCCGAAACTCTACTACTAATAGCCTACTGTTGACCGGAAGCCTTACGGATAACAGTAAGATACTGTTAGCACATACTCTGTGTATGTATTATATGCTGCATTCTTAAAATAATCGAGAAATGAAAATAGTATTAAGAAAATCATAAGGAGGGGCTCCTGGGTGGCTCAGTGGGTTAAAGCCTCTGCCTTCAGCTCAGGTCATGATCTCAGGGTCCTGGGATCGAGCCCCACATCGGGCTCCCTGCTTGGCGGGAAGCCTGCTTCTCCCTCTACCACTCCCCCTGCTTGTGCTTCTGCTCGCTCTCTCTCTGTCAAATAAACAAGTAAAATCTTTTAAAAAAATAAATAAATAAAATCATAAGGAAGAGAAGACACATTTACAGAACTGTAGTGTATTTATCTGCAAAATTTGCATATAAACTGAAATCCGTGTGTGCAAATGGCAACTATAATTAAGAGACCCAAAATGAAGGCAGAGATCATGGCAGAGGGATGGGATGGATGATAGGTTGGACACAGCAGTTGGAGACCTTCGGCCCCGCTCCTCCGCTAGCTTTTGGCCCCATGATGAGGAAGGAGGGCCATTTCACTAAGCAGAGCTGGGTGTGCCTGTTGCCAGCACTGCCAGTCCATACACCACATGGCATGGCTTCAAAGGTCTAAACAAATGGGCATCTCCCACCACTCAGGGCCATGCAGGCAAGTGGTAACCGGTCCCACAGATGGAATGAGAGCTAGCTGGTCCACATGGCTAAAGTGTATAAACAAGAGTGAGTGAGTGAGTGAGTGAGTGTGTGTGTGTGTGTGTGTGTGGTCGCCAGGCATCTTAGTGAGGCATACACAATGGAAAACAAATGTGTGGTATTCTGGAATTTAAAGCAAAACATCCCCAAAACAATCCCCCACATCAGATGATTTTGGTTAAGATCAGAATGCCTGCTTTTAGCAGGAACCAGATTTATGGGCTGGCTGATGGGTGTTCCATGTCTGGCAAGCAGGCAGTGGAAATTTGCAGTGAGGTTTCTTGTTTAGAAAGAGGTTATCTTGGGCAGAAGCCCTCCCTCTGGATCCTTCATCCCCCAAACTGCTTAATATTAATATACCATATTAGCTAAAACTTTCTTTCTCTTTTGGGCGGAATAGAGCTCTGGTTTTTAAATGACGCTGACTTTGTCTTTGGAAGGGAGGATTTCTCAGCTCTTGAACTTGTTCAGACCAGGTTGCTGCCTAATTACCATCAAGGTGTACTTAAAAAAAAAAAAAAAAAAAAAAAGCTTACAAGGCCCTTCATCCCCTGACACACCCTGAAGAGGGGACCTTGCTAACTCCCTTCCACCAGGGCTGCTTCAGACCTCTTCATGGCCCTTAGCCATCAGCTCTCTCCCTCTGTCATATGCAGAGCAGGATGACAGAGGGAGAGAGCTGATGGCTAAGTTGTCCCATACCTGCTCTGTGACCTTGGGCAAGTTACTTTATCTCTCTGAGCCCATTTCCTCATCTCCAACTGGGATGATCCTAACTATTTCAAAGGGTATAAGGCAGTCCTACCAGCCCTCTTAGATTCAGAAGGGTTAGAAATCTAGCTCCCTCATATTCCTCTTCTCCCTGGGAAATCCCACTGTTGTTCCTACAGGGCGTGTTCCCCTCTTAGCTGTGCGCACCAGTCTCAGGCAAGCTGGAGTACACCATGGCCCCAAAGAGTCATGCTTAGCAAACGGAGGGTACCCGCATGGTATAGCTGTTGAGCCCCTCCGCCCAGGTACCCCCCCACCCCAAAGTGCACAGAATCCCCAGGACCTGAACCCCTGCAAGGTCAGCGGGCAGGCTAAGCAGGTGCTTAGGAGGTCAGCAATGCAGGTAAGCCCAAGGAATCGTGGGGAAACTAGGTACTTTTTTGAACTTCTTTATATTTTATATTTCTGATTTTTTAAAAAATACTGAATTATATAGGTGGTGGGATGGTGTTGCCATTTTCTCAGTATTTAGGGCAGTAAATGGTCCCAAGAGGCAGAAGTGTTCCTCCCCAGGGGCCTGGCTTCTCAGGGATGGTTGGGTTTGCGTTTTGACCTCCCGACATGCCATCAAGGAGCAGCCCCCTTTAGCGGGGCCCTTTAAGACCCAGGGTGGTGGTTGGGGGTAGGAGAAGTTGACCTGTCAGAAATGCAGATTCCTAGGGGAGGCAGCAAATCAGTGACTCTCCTTATGCCTCACTTTTATTATTTGAGTCCTGAAGGTCATACTGCCAGGGTCTTACGGTTGTTGGACATGATGGTGTATTTAATGTGAAATGTGTGGCAGTGCCTGGCTCAGAGCAAGAGCTCAGGGGTTGCTTTGGGCCCCTCTGGCTGTATTTACTGTTACCACGGCCACTCAGAACGTTCCAGAGATTGAAGTTGTCCGAAAAACACTCCTCTGTGTCTTGCTTTGGATCTGTAAAGCCGCCTCACACAGGATTGTTCCAGGCTGAAACTTTACCACAAGGCTCCATCCTTTTCAGAAGGTGAATTCAAGAACCCCACCTTCCACCTGTCCACAAAATGCCCATTTCAGAGATATCCCCAGCGTGGGAAAGGTGAGTGAGGCGAGGGCCCAGTTTTGGCCTTAACTGGCCATGGCCCCAGCATCAGGACCGTTTGGCCCAGCCCCCCTCCCCCTTGTGGGGTCTGAGAGTTTAACAACAGCCATAGGAAGAAGAAATGTGCTCTGCCTCCAGACCAGGAAGGGTGGCCTCAGCACCTCTCCTGTTCGCTTCTCATGTTTCCCAAAAGGAGGTCAATTCCTCTTATCTAGAACTTTCTTTATACCTTGAAGCCAGGTGTCAGAGCAGGGCAGGGCCAAAGTCACCACAGCTTCTATGTGGACACCACAGGGAGGAGAGGGAAGGTGGAGCTGGCCCCAGAGGGTGCCTTTTCTTCACCCGATGATGGTGGGCTTGCCACCACCACCTCTCCCAGCCTCAACAGAGGGGGAGGGGAAGGAGAGCGAGAACAAACCCCAAGAAGTTAGCGGTCAGGGCTCCGTCCCTCTTGGCCTTCTCTTAGGTGGGGCCTGGTGCCCTGAATCTAAATGACCTCGCCGCAGCAGGTGAGGTAAGGTTCAGTCAAGGCAGAGCATTTAGCCAAATTCAGCATGTCCAGAGGACCTTCTTGTCCCCCAAGAAAAGTCCGTAGGGGTCCCCAGTCTTCCCATTCCCGGCTGGGCAGGGAGGGAGCACAGGTGAGAAGGACGGGAGCTTTGAGTCATCTGCCTGGTTCAGGTTCAGTGTGAACGCAGCCTCTGGCTGGCTGTGTCTCTTGGAGCGAGTTGTTACTTAACCTCTTGGAACCTGTTTCACCTCTGAAGTAAAGGTGACGAGGATTAAATGAGATGGTGTACGTCCGTCACTGCCTGTAACATGGGACACGCGTGGGTACTCAGAATAACTAATTGCTCCACTTACTATATGATTTTCCTTTGTTTCGCCTCTGAAGGAGTTGCTCATGACAGAAAAGGCTGCCAGAAGTCAACTCAACACTAACCTACGACATCATTACCCATCAGCCCCTGCTTTAAAAAAAATTTCTTCCCCCCCTAGAATTTAGGGTTGGCTGAGGAAAAGAATCCACTCAGCCGTAATGGCAGCCCCGCCTGGGGAGAACGCTGGTTGCAGAAATCAGGAGGAAGTTTTCTTACCAGGAGTGCCCTGCTACAGAGGCTGTGGGAAGCATTTTGGCTTCTTGGGGAAGAGAGTTCACAGGGCTGAGGCTATGGGATGAATACTATGGGATGAATACTGCATTTGGAAGCCAAATGCAGGTTCTAACTTGACCTGTTTACTAGGACTGCTCAGGCTCAGTGGGTTCAAGATGGAGTTGTCCAGCCATTATCTGTTTCATACCTCTTGCTTCATTCCTGCTTACCTGTCCTGTATCCTCCCTGTTCGCCGTCACCGTGCAGCAGTTCAGGGTGGCCCCGAGGCCCTGTCCCGTGGTGGGACAGCTGAGCCCACACTCTGGATTGCAGTGTAAACGGGAATGCCGAAATTCTGCCCCATGTTGGGTGGAGCCCAGTGAGAGCTCATTCCCCCCCACCCCCACCCCCTCCATGGCTTCCTGCCCTTCAGCACTGGCGTCTAGGAAGCTAGTCTCTGGGCTCAGAACATCCAGAGAAAGCTTCTCCATGTGGTCCCGATTGTTTGGTCTTTACATAAAGGCCTAGAGCGTTGGTTCTCAGATGTGAGGGCACATCAGAATCATCTGGGGCGATTGCTGGGCTCCACCCCACCTGCCTCTAATTCAATAAGTAGGATGGGGACAGTGAATTTTCATTTCTAGCACATTCCCCAGGTGATGCCGCTGCTGCTGGTCTGGGGTCCACACATTTCTCGGTGGCCCATCTTCTGCCCTCAGTGTCTTGGTAAAAGCCCCAGGGCAGAAGTGATCCAGAGGGCCGAGATGACCCCAGGGATGACCAGATTCACAGAGAGACTTACTCTCCAGGACCGTCACCTCCGGCGTTTTTTCAGTTCCTCTCAAACAAAACTAAAGTTAATAGCAAGCCCTTGTTGATACCTTCAAATTCTGCTCGGAATTAACTAACACATGTAAGTTACTTGTGATCCTTAGCGAGGCAGGTCATGGCAGTTTTTTCCTGCTCAATAGAGTGGAATTGGGTTTTTGGTGGTGTTTCCCTATGCCGTGGGACCGGTTCTGGGAGCACTCCAGCCTCCGCTCCCGCCGGGTGCCTGTGCCCTTTCCAAAGGCGACAGCCTCAGCCTTCATCTGGAGGTGGCAGAGGAGGGTTCCAGCGAGGATCTGAAGAGGTGGTAGGGCCTAGGCTCCTGTTTGTGCTTGTCGCCAGTGCCCGGCCCGGCCTCCTGACGGGTGAATCAGCCCATCCGAAGCTTGGCAGTCAGCGGTGAGCCAGGGTTGCCATGGAGATGGGTGAGGCCTGAGCCCACAGATCTGGGTGGCCTGACTTGTTTGTAAACGTTGAAGCCTGTGCGAACATAGAGGCTCTTATCTCCACTTCTGAAGCCTTCTTAAAGTGTGACTGGTGTTTTGGGGCCCAGAAAAGGCCGATAGGGGAAACTCACATCCTTGGTATTCAGTCTGTTACTGATTTCCTGGGTGCCATGGGCAACTATGCCTACAGGTCTCCCAGGCTTGGTACCTTTTAAAAAAATAATAATAGTAATAACCAGGGTTGCTACATATCTTTCTGAAGAAGGGAAGTAAGGAGGTAAAATCCCTTCCCTCTCTGCGCCATGAATACCTCCTTCCCACGGAGGTCATTCGGATTACCATTCCTGTCTCATCCTCGCAGAGCTCCTGGGAGGCATATATGGCTGTGAGGAAGGTAAATTTATCCAGCATCCTTCCACCACAGGGCGCTCGCGCAGACATACAGAATCCAGAACCCGGGTGACTTAAATCGCCCAAGCTCCCTCCTGCCCAGCCGCCTCCTAAGACCATAGGGACACAACTGACAGCCAGCAGGTGCTGTGAATCGCCCCCCTATTGTCTTGTGTCTTTCTCGAGGTTTATTATTCTTAGTACTGGCATTATTTTCCCTACAGAATCCAGCTGGCTGTGCCACATTGTGGCTTCCAGACTCTTGTCTGTGCCTCACCTCTCTGAATCCCCCACTTCAAGCTAGGTTAAAGCCAAGACAGGGATCTTGCCATCTTTTTTCACTAATGAGAACTCTGAGGTGTGGAGAAGTCAAGGAAAATGCTAGTGTCAAGACAGCACCTTGGGGGGAGAGGAGCGTGAGACCCAGAGTTCACGGCTTGCCACGAGTCCACGGCCGGCCTCAGACCCACGGCTTCTCAGCAGAGGTGTGCCAGAGACTCCCCTGGCGGGTGTGGGACTCCACAGGCACATACAGAATTCCCAAAGGGGACTCTGATGCCCCCCGCACGTAGATCAGACCCTGGGTGGCCCTGACGGCGGAGCGGGGGCGTCCTACTCCTTGCTTTGTCATTCTTTCTGGGAAGCCACCTGCCCCTCACCGAACAGTGTTACAGCATCTCCTTGACCACAGGTTCACAAAGGGAACAAAATGGCCATAGCTTTTCCAGAAGGACAGTGGGAAGCAGGATAGCAAGCACCCCTCTTTCCCCTATCCCAGCCCCTCCCTGCAGCCTGCCTCCAACCCCACCAGAGTGCTGACGTGACTACCTAAAGTCTGAGGCCAGCCTCAGAGAAACCGCGTGTGGAGAATGAGCCACTCTCCCCCTCTGGGCTTTCTAAGGCAGCTGGATAGAGATAGCATAATGAATATTTTGTCCTATTAAAAAAAAAAAAAGGTATGACCCTCAGGTTGCATTGCAGGAGAAAAGAGGGGACCTGGAGGAGAGTGGGGCCTAGCCAAGACCACCCAGTTTTTTTGCCATGAGAAGATTTTTCTTGGGACTGGGATTTGTCCAAGGCAGATAGGGCTCTTTCCATCTGAGGGGGTGGGCTGCGGTGCCACACGTGTGTAAACACACACACACACACACACACTGCTCTTTTCCTTCTTGTCACATCCTTCTGCAGGCTTTCTTCAAGTGTTTCCATCCGGGGGGCTGCCTATCTGTAAATACCTCCTCAGGTTGGAACTAGAACGAGTTTTACAAACTTGGCATGGGGTCCAGAGCAACCAGGTGCCCTTAAGTGGCATCACACTTTGATTTGTTTTCAATCCGCCTTCAGAAATTAGAGACATTTCCTCTAACTCCAGGTGTGTTTTAGCATAAGATTTCTGGGCCTGGCCCTCCCACCAGGTTTGTGGGGTGACTCCCTGAAGTACTCCTCTTCACGTGGGTGCCTTGAGCAAGATGTGTGTTCAGCGTTGGCAGAGGGGATGACCAGGAAACTCCACTGTGGGCCCGAGCTGGTGCACTGCTGGGTTCTCAGGTCCCCTGGAACCGGCATGAGCCCCAGGTGACAGGGTTACCTGTGCACTCTTCAAAGATCCAAGTGTCAAACTGGACTTCCTGGTGGGGTGAGGACAGTGATTCAGGGGCTCTGCATGAAGTCTCATTTTCAAAAGACTCCATCTGGGTTTGTCCCTAAATTTCACTGTGATGTTCGTCACATGCCCTTGTGGGTCTTTCTCAGTATTTTCTTTGGACAAGTTACTGTTCTTGGCAATTTTTGACTTTGGTAGTGAGATAGCAGAAGTTAGATCTGGATGAAAAGCCAGTGGGAAAGGAGGCTTGTTGAAGGGAAGAGAGAGAGAGAAGATTCGGGTGGGAGTTTCAGAGATTCTGTCCCTTTGAAGTAATCGTCTCATGTATGGGATAATTATTTGTTGATTGATAATTTATTCATTGTTGTGTGCAAGGTGTGGCTGGGCCAAGGGACTAGAAGGCCTGAGAAACAGCTGCCCCGAAGGAGCTTGTGCTCCAGTGAGACCCAAGCCCAGCACACCTGCGAGAGGAAGGGTGTGTGTGTGTGTGTGTGTGTGTGTGTGTGTGTGTGTGTGTGTGTGTG